>NW_027197223.1:45000-65948 GCF_038502225.1 Cherax quadricarinatus | reverse complement strand
GGAGAACTATTTGTTAGTTTTGATTATTTTCACAAGGTTAATATACCTGGTGGACCATAATATACCTGGTGGACCATAATATACCAAGTGGACCATAATATACCTGGTGGACCATAATATACCTGGTGGACCATAATATACCTGGTGGACCATAATATACCAAGTGGACCATAATATACCTGGTGGACCATAATATACCTGGTGGACCATAATATACCTGGTGGACCATAATATACCAGGTGGACCATAATATACCTGGTGGACCATAATATACCTGGTGGACCATAATATACCTGGTGGACCATAATATACCTGGTGGACCATAATATACCTAGTGGACCATAATATACCTGGTGGACCATAATATACCTGGTGGACCATAATATACCAGGTGGACCACAATATACCTGGTGGACCATAATATACCTGGTGGACCATAATATACCTGGTGGACCATAATATACCTGGTGGACCATAATATACCTGGTGGACCATAATATACCTGGTGGATCATAATATACCTGGTGGACCATAATATACCTGGTGGACCATAATATACCTGGTGGACCATAATATACCTGGTGGACCATAATATACCTGGTGGATCATAATATACCTGGTGGATCATAATATACCTGGTGGACCATAATATACCTGGTGGATCATAATATACCTGGTGGACCATAATATACCTGGTGGACCATAATATACCTGGTGGACCATAATATACCTGGTGGACCATAATATACCTGGTGGACCATAATATACCTGGTGGACCATAATATACCTGGTGGACCATAATATACCTGGTGGACCATAATATACCTGGTGGACCATAATATACCTGGTGGACCATAATATACCTGGTGGACCATAATATACCTGGTGGACCATAATATACCAGGTGGACCACAATATACCTGGTGGACCATAATATACCTGGTGGACCATAATATACCTGGTGGACCATAATATACCTGGTGGACCATAATATACCTGGTGGACCATAATATACCTGGTGGATCATAATATACCTGGTGGACCATAATATACCTGGTGGACCATAATATACCTGGTGGACCATAATATACCTGGTGGACCATAATATACCTGGTGGATCATAATATACCTGGTGGATAATATACCTGGTGGATAATATACCTGGTGGATAATATACCTGGTGGACCATAATATACCTGGTGGACCATAATATACCTGGTGGACCATAATATACCTGGTGGACCATAATATACCTGGTGGACCATAATATACCTGGTGGACCATAATATACCTGGTGGACCATAATATACCTGGTGGACCATAATATACCTGGTGGACCATAATATACCTGGGACCATAATATACCTGGTGGACCATAATATACCTGGTGGACCATAATATACCTGGTGGACCATAATATACCTAGTGGACCATAATATACCTGGTGGACCATAATATACCTGGTGGACCATAATATACCTGGTGGATCATAATATACCTAGTGGACCATAATATACCTGGTGGACCATAATATACCTGGTGGACCATAATATACCTGGTGGATCATAATATACCTGGTGGACCATAATATACCTGGTGGACCATAATATACCTGGTGGACCATAATATACCTAGTGGACCATAATATACCTGGTGGACCATAATATACCTGGTGGACCATAATATACCTAGTGGACCATAATATACCTGGTGGACCATAATATACCTGGTGGACCATAATATACCTGGTGGATCATAATATACCTGGTGGATCATAATATACCTGGTGGATCATAATATACCTGGTGGACCATAATATACCTGGTGGACCATAATATACCTGGTGGACCATAATATACCTGGTGGACCATAATATACCTGGTGGACCATAATATACCTGGTGGACCATAATATACCTAGTGGACCATAATATACCTGGTGGACCATAATATACCTGGTGGACCATAATATACCTAGTGGACCATAATATACCTGGTGGACCATAATATACCTAGTGGACCATAATATACCTGGTGGACCATAATATACCTGGTGGACCATAATATACCTGGTGGACCATAATATACCTGGTGGACCATAATATACCTAGTGGACCATAATATACCTGGTGGACCATAATATACCTAGTGGACCATAATATACCTGGTGGACCATAATATACCTGGTGGACCATAATATACCTAGTGGACCATAATATACCTGGTGGACCATAATATACCTAGTGGACCATAATATACCTGGTGGACCATAATATACCTGGTGGACCATAATATACCTGGTGGACCATAATATACCTGGTGGACCATAATATACCTGGTGGACCATAATATACCTGGTGGACCATAATATACCTGGTGGACCATAATATACCTGGTGGACCATAATATACCTGGTGGACCATAATATACCTGGTGGATCATAATATACCTGGTGGACCATAATATACCTGGTGGATCATAATATACCTGGTGGATCATAATATACCTGGTGGATCATAATATACCTGGTGGACCATAATATACCTGGTGGATCATAATATACCTGGTGGATCATAATATACCTGGTGGACCATAATATACCTGGTGGACCATAATATACCTGGTGGACCATAATATACCTGGTGGATCATAATATACCTGGTGGATCATAATATACCTGGTGGATCATAATATACCTGGTGGACCATAATATACCTGGTGGACCATAATATACCTGGTGGATCATAATATACCTGGTGGACCATAATATACCTGGTGGATCATAATATACCTGGTGGATCATAATATACCTGGTGGATCATAATATACCTGGTGGACCATAATATACCTGGTGGACCATAATATACCTGGTGGACCATAATATACCTGGTGGACCATAATATACCTGGTGGACCATAATATACCTGGTGGACCATAATATACCTGGTGGACCATAATATACCTGGTGGATCATAATATACCTGGTGGACCATAATATACCTGGTGGACCATAATATACCTGGTGGATCATAATATACCTGGTGGATCATAATATACCTGGTGGACCATAATATACCTGGTGGACCATAATATACCTGGTGGATCATAATATACCTGGTGGATCATAATATACCTGGTGGATCATAATATACCTGGTGGACCATAAAATACCTGGTGGATCATAATATACCTGGTGGACCATAATATACCTGGTGGATCATAATATACCTGGTGGATCATAATATACCTGGTGGACCATAATATACCTGGTGGACCATAATATACCTGGTGGATCATAATATACCTGGTGGACCATAATATACCTGGTGGATCATAATATACCTGGTGGACCATAATATACCTGGTGGATCATAATATACCTGGTGGATCATAATATACCTGGTGGATCATAATATACCTGGTGGATCATAATATACCTGGTGGACCATAATATACCTGGTGGACCATAATATACCTGGTGGACCATAATATACCTGGTGGATCATAATATACCTGGTGGACCATAATATACCTGGTGGATCATAATATACCTGGTGGATCATAATATACCTGGTGGATCATAATATACCTGGTGGATCATAATATACCTGGTGGATCATAATATACCTGGTGGATCATAATATACCTGGTGGATCATAATATACCTGGTGGATCATAATATACCTGGTGGATCATAATATACCTGGTGGATCATAATATACCTGGTGGATCATAATATACCTGGTGGATCATAATATACCTGGTGGATCATAATATACCTGGTGGATCATAATATACCTGGTGGACCATAATATACCTGGTGGATCATAATATACCTGGTGGATCATAATATACCTGGTGGACCATAATATACCTGGTGGATCATAATATACCTGGTGGATCATAATATACCTGGTGGACCATAATATACCTGGTGGACCATAATATACCTGGTGGACCATAATATACCTGGTGGACCATAATATACCTGGTGGATCATAATATACCTGGTGGACCATAATATACCTGGTGGACCATAATATACCTGGTGGACCATAATATACCTGGTGGATCATAATATACCTGGTGGACCATAATATACCTGGTGGATCATAATATACCTGGTGGATCATAATATACCTGGTGGATCATAATATACCTGGTGGATCATAATATACCTGGTGGATCATAATATACCTGGTGGATCATAATATACCTGGTGGATCATAATATACCTGGTGGATCATAATATACCTGGTGGACCATAATATACCTGGTGGATCATAATATACCTGGTGGATCATAATATACCTGGTGGATCATAATATACCTGGTGGATCATAATATACCTGGTGGACCATAATATACCTGGTGGATCATAAGTCTGGAAACATAGAGAAAGAAGGTGAACACAAGACAGTGAGGAATGATTGTGCTCATATAGTGTGCGAGGTAGTTATGCAGCTGGTGTTGTGCAGCTGGTGATGGTGCTGTGCAGCTGGTACTGATGTTGTGCAGCTAGTGCTGGTTCTGTGCAGCTGGTGAAGGTGCTATACAGCTGGTACCGGTGGTATGAAGTTGGTGCAGGTGGTTATGTTCCTCCTGCGGGTTGTGTTCATCCCTGTCAACCAGCTGTGATCATCATAATATACACGAGGTGTGTAGATGGAACAGTAAGTCTGATTGACTGAGAGATTACAACGAAGACCATGATTTAATGTAGGGATAAGTGAAGGGTGGCCACCTGCCACCACCTGTCACTGGTGTCCACCGCCTGTTACTCAAGCCTCTGCTATTCTCTGCCTGGTTAATGTACTAAACAGTGACCAACACACAAGTTAGGAAGGCTGCCAGTTTATCTAGCAGATACATAAACGGTGGATCAAGTCGTCACTCTTGCTGAGTGATCACTATGTTCTTACCATTACACATGAGCAAAAAAATGTATACGAGAGCTAAATTTTTCATTATTAAAGGTTAAAAAAGACAATCCCAACATTAGAAGCAAGTTAGTGAAAGGAAGAGAAGACCGGAGAGGGAGCACGGCGTGAAGGATAACCAAAAAAATCTTTGAATAAGATAGATTCCTGGAGTGCTTTTCCCATCCAAATAATTTTCCCTAGTCGACGAATCCTGACAGTAATTCTTAAAGGGGTGGAGGGGTAAGCCAGCGGAAGGCGTCGGTCATATGACCAAAAGCTTCAACTGCGGGTCATCAAATGACTAAGACTCCGTAAGGAAATACTTGTCCTGTTTCCTGGCGAATCTTACCTAACCTAACCTAGCCTAACCTAACCTAACCTAGCCTAACCTAACCTAGCCTAACCTAACCTTAAACCAATGTGTGTGTGTACTTACCTAGTTGAGGTTGCAGGGGTCGAGTCTTAGCTCCTGGCCCCGCCTCTTCACTGGTCGCTACTAGGTCACTCTCTGTTGCAACCCCTGAATGGGTTACAATGATTATTATGTATATATATAATGTATATTACCTTTTCATTTAATTTTATATTGCTTATATTTGCGATAATAGCTAAATCGTAAATGTATTGCTTTATATTGTTATTTGACCTGACTTATGTTGTTTGATAGGATGTAACATATTATGTGCTCAGTTCAAGTCTTGATTGTCTAACTACTGTAATTATCGCTCTTTGCTTGTTTCCCTGCCGGCTTCTTACTGAGCTGGGTGACTGCTGTCCACGGAGCTATCACGTGATCGAGAGGGGGTGTCCTCACCTCGCCTGAAGTATTCAGTCTGCTCTAGACTCTCTTGGTGGTTGGACAGATTGTCTGCCTCATTATTCTTGTTAGTTCTGTAGAACTCTGTTCACAGAACATTGTATAGACTTAGTGATTTTCGACGTTATACTGAGGTTGTGTGTCACATAGACACTCGAAACATCTCAGGTCCTGAGCTTTAGCTTCTGACCTAATTTATACTGGTATCTGTGTATTATCACAGTCAGGGATTTTCTTATGCTGAACTTAGATTCAGTATTATGGGAGTTTTGTAACTTTTGTGGAGGATCTGCTGATGGTCCCTACTTAGTGTCGTTATATTATCTCCTTGTTCCTGATTCTGTGTTGCAGTCGCTTGTTGTATGGCTATGGGGCTTAGCATTCTTTGTTGTTCAAGCAGACTGTTCGGGTTGCCAGTCGGTCAAGAAGTTAGTTTATTTGAGGACTTAGTCACTTGTTTAAGTCTATTCGAGTCTTGAGACATAACGAACTACTTAAAGCACTTACACGCATACACAAACTTGTACATATTTGTAATATCTTATTAAATGTTAATGTACCAAACGGTACTTAAGAATTATAAATGTGATATGTGCTTTCAGCACAATAATATTGAACTCGAGAGATGTGATATTATTTTGATTACTGTGATTAATTTAATTTAATTTAATTTGATAATATACCTCTAGACTTAATAAATTTATTAAATTTTAATTTCTCTAGTTAGTAGCCTACCAGTTGTAATCCTAAAGCACTATTGAATCATACTGAATTTTAATGGATAATTGGACAAGGATACTGACTACTTGTTACGAAAACCCAGTAACAGGCTGGATGCTAGAAGGGCAGTCCTTTCTAGTGTTCACTGGAGATCTCTAAGCTTTTAGAATCGAGTTTTTTGTAACACTCTCTCTGAACCGTGAGCTTTATCATACCTCTGCTTAAAGCTATGTATGGATCCTGCCTCCACTACATCGCTTCCCAAACTATTCCACTTCCTGACTACTCTGTGGCTGAAGAAATACTTCCTAACATCCCTGTGATTCATCTGTGTCTTCAGCTTCCAACTGTGTCCCCTTGTTACTGTGTCCAATCTCTGGAACATCCTGTCTTTGTCCACTTTGTCAATTCCTCTCAGTATTTTGTATGTCGTTATCATGTCCCCCCTATCTCTCCTGTCCTCCAGTGTCGTCAGGTTGATTTCCCTTAACCTCTCCTCGTAAGACATACCTCTTAGCTCTGGGACTAGTCTTGTTGCAAACCTTTGCACTTTCTCTACTTTCTTTACGTGCTTGGCTAGGTGTGGGTTCCAAACTGTGTGTGTGTGTGTGTGAGTGTGTGTGAGTGTGTGTGTGTGTGTGTGAGTGTGTGTGAGTGTGTGAGTATGTGTGAGTGTTGCAGCAGTTCAGGTATATTCTCAACTCTCACTATCTCACCTCAATGACCCTTAAATTACCTTGTAATGGCCAGTAAAGCTTGTTAATATTTTGAGTAAATTTCCACCACCTTATTAATGGGCGAGAACACAAGTGTTGCTCTGACGGCATGAAACACTTCACACGGGTGTAAGATGGCATGAAACACTTCACACGGGTATAAGATGGCATGAAACACTTCACACGGGTGTAAGATGGCATGAAACACTTCACACGGGTGTAAGATGGCATGAAACACTTCACACGGGTATAAGATAGCATGAAACACTTCACACGGGTGTAAGATGGCATGAAACACTTCACACGGGTATAAGATGGCATGAAACACTTCACACGGGTGCAAGATGGCATGAAACACTTCACACGGGTGTAAGATGGCATGAAACACTTCACACGGGTGTAAGATGGCATGAAACACTTCACACGGGTGTAAGATGGCATGAAAAACTTCACACGGTTGTAAGATGGCATGAAACACTTCACACGGGTGTAAGATGGCATGAAACACTTCACACGGGTGTAAGATGGCATGAAACACTTCACACGGGTATAAGATAGCATGAAACACTTCACACGGGTGTAAGATGGCATGAAACACTTCACACGGGTATAAGATGGCATGAAACACTTCACACGGGTGTAAGATGGCATGAAACACTTCACACGGGTGTAAGATGGCATGAAACACTTCACACGGGTATAAGATAGCATGAAACACTTCACACGGGTGTAAGATGGCATGAAACACTTCACACGGGTATAAGATGGCATGAAACACTTCACACGGGTGCAAGATGGCATGAAACACTTCACACGGGTGTAAGATGGCATGAAACACTTCACACGGGTGTAAGATGGCATGAAAAACTTCACACGGTTGTAAGATGGCATGAAACACTTCACACGGGTGTAAGATGGCATGAAACACTTCACACGGGTGTAAGATGGCATGAAACACTTCACACGGGTATAAGATAGCATGAAACACTTCACACGGGTGTAAGATGGCATGAAACACTTCACACGGGTATAAGATGGCATGAAACACTTCACACGGGTGTAAGATGGCATGAAACACTTCACACGGGTGTAAGATGGCATGAAACACTTCACACGGGTGTAAGATGGCATGAAAAACTTCACACGGGTGTAAGATGGCATGAAACACTTCACACGGGTGTAAGATGGCATGAAACACTTCACACGGGTGTAAGATGGCATGAAACACTTCACACGGGTATAAGATGGCATGAAACACTTCACACGGGTGTAAGATGGCATGAAACACTTCACACGGGTGTAAGATGGCATGAAACACTTCACACGGGTGTAAGATGGCATGAAACACTTCACACGGGTGTAAGATGGCATGAAACACTTCACACGAGTATAAGATGGCATGAAATACTTCACACGGGTGTAAGATGGCATGAAACACTTCACACGGGTATAAGATGGCATGAAACACTTCACACGGGTGTAAGATGGCATGAAACACTTCACACGGGTGTAAGATGGCATGAAACACTTCACACGGGTATAAGATGGCATGAAACACTTCACACGGGTGTAAGATGGCATGAAACACTTCACACGGGTGTAAGATGGCATGAAACACTTCACATGGGTATAAGATGGCATGAAACACTTCACACGGGTGTAAGATGGCATGAAACACTTCACACGGGTGTAAGATGGCATGAAACACTTCACACGGGTGAAAGATGGCATGAAACACTTCACACGGGTGTAAGATGGCATGAAACACTTCACACGGCTGTAAGATGGCATGAAACACTTCACACGGGTGTAAGATGGCATGAAACACTTCACACGGGTATAAGATGGCATGAAACACTTCACACGGGTGTAAGATGGCATGAAACACTTCACACGGGTGTAAGATGGCATGAAACACTTCACATGGGTATAAGATGGCATGAAACACTTCACACGGGTGTAAGATGGCATGAAACACTTCACACGGGTGTAAGATGGCATGAAACACTTCACACGGGTGAAAGATGGCATAAAACACTTCACACGGGTGTAAGATGGCATGAAACACTTCACACGGGTGTAAGATGGCATGAAACACTTCACACGGGTGTAAGATGGCATGAAACACTTCACACGGGTGTAAGATGGCATGAAACACTTCACACGGGTGTAAGATGGCATGAAACACTTCACACGGGTGTAAGATGGCATGAAACACTTCACACGAGTATAAGATGGCATGAAACACTTCACACGGGTGTAAGATGGCATGAAACACTTCACACGGGTGTAAGATGGCATGAAACACTTCACACGGGTGTAAGATGGCATGAAACACTTCACACGGATATAAGATGGCATGAAACACTTCACACGGGTGTAAGATGGCATGAAACACTTCACACGGGTGTAAGATGGCATGAAACACTTCACACGGGTGTAAGATGGCATGAAACACTTCACACGGGTGTAAGATGGCATGAAACACTTCACACGGGTGTAAGATGGCATGAAACACTTCACACGGGTGTAAGATGGCATGAAACACTTCACACGAGTATAAGATGGCATGAAACACTTCACACGGGTGTAAGATGGCATGAAACACTTCACACGGGTATAAGATGGCATGAAACACTTCACACGGGTGTAAGATGGCATGAAACACTTCACACGGGTGTAAGATGGCATGAAACACTTCACACGGGTGTAAGATGGCATGAAACACTTCACACGGGTGTAAGATGGCATGAAACACTTCACACGGGTGTAAGATGGCATGAAACACTTCACACGGGTGTAAGATGGCATGAAACACTTCACACGGGTGTAAGATGGCATGAAACACTTCACACGGGTGTAAGATGGCATGAAACACTTCACACGGCTGTAAGATGGCATGAAACACTTCACACGGGTGTAAGATGGCATGAAACACTTCACACGGGTGTAAGATGGCATGAAACACTTCACACGGGTATAAGATGGCATGAAACACTTCACACGGGTATAAGATGGCATGAAACACTTCACACGGGTATAAGATGGCATGAAACACTTCACACGGGTATAAGATGGCATGAAACACTTCACACGGGTGTAAGATGGCATGAAACACTTCACACGGGTATAAGATGGCATGAAACACTTCACACGGGTATAAGATGGCATGAAACACTTCACACGGGTATAAGATGGCATGAAACACTTCACACGGGTGTAAGATGGCATGAAACACTTCACACGGGTATAAGATGGCATGAAACACTTCACACGGGTATAAGATGGCATGAAACACTTCACACGGGTATAAGATGGCATGAAACACTTCACACGGGTATAAGATGGCATGAAACACTTCACACGGGTATAAGATGGCATGAAACACTTCACACGGGTGTAAGATGGCATGAAACACTTCACACGGGTATAAGATGGCATGAAACACTTCACACGGGTGTAAGATGGCATGAAACACTTCACACGGGTGTAAGATGGCATGAAACACTTCACACGGGTGTAAGATGGCACGAAACACTTCACACGGGTGTAAGATGGCATGAAACACTTCACACGGGTGTAAGATGGCATGAAACACTTCACAAGGGTGTAAGATGGCATGAAACACTTCACACGGGTGTAAGATGGCATGAAACACTTCACACGGGTGTAAGATGGCATGAAACACTTCACACGGGTGTAAGATGGCATGAAACACTTCACACGGGTGTAAGATGGCATGAAACACTTCACACGGGTGTAAGATGGCATGAAACACTTCACACGGGCGTAAGATGGCATGAAACACTTCACACGGGTGTAAGATGGCATGAAACACTTCACACGGGTGTAAGATGGCATGAAACACTTCACACAGGTGTAAGATGGCATGAAACACTTCACACGGGTGTAAGATGGCATGAAACACTTCACACGGGTGTAAGATGGCATGAAACACTTCACACGGGTGTAAGATGGCATGAAACACTTCACACGGGTGTAAGATGGCATGAAACACTTCACACGGGTATAAGATGGCATGAAACACTTCACACGGGTGTAAGATGGCATGAAACACTTCACACGGGTGTAAGATGGCATGAAACACTTCACACGAGTATAAGATGGCATGAAACACTTCACACGGGTGTAAGATGGCATGAAACACTTCACACGGGTATAAGATGACATGAAACACTTCACACGGGTGTAAGATGTCATGAAACACTTCACACGGGTATAAGATGGCATGAAACACTTCACACGGGTGTAAGATGGCATGAAACACTTCACACGGGTGTAAGATGGCATGAAACACTTCACACGGGTGTAAGATGGCATGAAACACTTCACACGGATGTAAGATGGTGTGGCATGCAAAGAGTACGTAACCTTTATTCGGCGCATGGACACACCCTCATTTACAGGCTATCTCCCCCAACCAGCGAACCAGGTTGCTAAGAGTTGGTGATGGGGCCCCATCGTTCAACTAGTGACCAGGTTCTAGCCAATAAGAAGGTGGGATTGGCAATCGCAGAGGTTATGTGGATACCGCTCTCCTGTCTGCCCTTGTCATTCCCATTCTAGAGCTGGTTGAGCACGGTCTGCTATCTTGTGGCTTCTATTTCTGCCTTGCTTACCGTGACGTGCACTATACTTATTACTGTACATAGTGTACATATTGCTGTTCTAAATTGGTGAAGGATAATATAAGTCTAAACTTTTTCTGCTGTGTTTCTTTTGCTCCCATTACACCTGGGATAACAGGCCATTTGAAATCCTAGGTTGTAATATGGGTAGCCTGTCCGAGAGCTGGACTTAGAGAAACGGTTGAGCTTAGGGTGAAGCTTGTAGCAGGAACATTGTGTAGCTTGCTGTCTCGCTTCGCTTTACAAATTTTGCGTGTCAGTTGCTTATGATCAGCCTTGCTATTGTGTGATCGTTCAACAGCTCGCTACTAGCTTGTTCAGTGTGCTCGCTTCGCTACGGTCAATCTTGTGTGCAGTCGGCTTTGCTTGTATGCGTATTCTGTAATCGTACTGTGCATAGCTAAGCGTGTTCTGCAAATTAACGTGTTACGTTGGGGTATTCGTACTGTGCATAGCGAATAACTTATGCCACCTAGACGAGTCAGACGCCTGGTGTCGGCATATACTTTGCATAACCTACCTAAATTGTCCCTACAGCGTTGTTGGCAAATTGCTCGTTCCATTGGCATTCCCTATAAACGCACTCTTACAGCTGCGCAACTGCGTTCACTTATTGCTGACAAACTTATTGAAGAAGAGATGGCACATCAAACTCCTCCCTCTACGGGAGCTAGGGAAAAAACTCTCATGTTCTCGCATGAGGAAGATGATACACCTACGGAGCAAGATGGTCAGTATAGTGCAGCTGGGTTGTCTCGAGGTGAATCAGCGTCCTTGGCACTTGAGCTGGCAAAAATCACGCTGGAGCAAACTAGGGAACAGAGAGCATTCGCAAGGGAAGAATTTGATAGGGAAAGAGAAAGGAGGCAGTTTTCGCATTCTGTAAACGATTTCAGTTTACAAAAAGCAGTACAGCTTGTTCCCCGCTTCAATGAGGCCGAACCAGAGCAATTTTTCGAAAGCTTCGAAAATCAGGCTCGAGCCTTGAGGTGGCCGGAACAGCACTGGGCAGCGTTGGTTCATACAGCATTATTGGGTAAGGCACAGGAATTTACGTCGGTATTAACTGACGCTGAATTCTCTGATTATCAAATAGTGAAGACCACAGTGTTGGGAGCATATACATGTATCCCAGCTAAATATCGTAAGACCTTCAAATTGAACAGGCGGCAGCTTGGTCAATCCCTGGTGGACTTTGTGAGACAGCAAACCAAAGCTTTTACCAGCTGGTATAAAGCGAGTGGTGTCTCTAACTTTGAGGAGCTGGTGCAGCTTATTCTGATTGATAACCTGCTGGAGTCTGTGGGACCCGAGGTTCGTGTCTTTCTGCAGGATCGTGACTTAACCACTGCATTGGAGGCAGCCAGGTGGGCTGATACCTTCGAAACGAACCGCTCCTTGTCCGAGCGGTCCCGTCTCTCTTTTCAACAGTCTGGCGTGAGCAGAGATCGACAACATTGGAGAATGAAGTGCCAGCCGGAGGGAGAGCGTCTACGACATCCAACTAAGTCACCTGGTGAGCCACGCTTCTCAACATATGGTCCCCCTGCGGAGAGGCAAACTACTTATGGAGCATCTCGACAACAATATCCAGAGAGGCACCAGCCAGAACGACACCACTTGCAACGTCATCAGGGAGTAAAGGGCAAGCCTGTCGTCTGCTTCAGGTGTAATAAAGTAGGTCACATCAGTTCCAACTGCCCCCAAAAACCTCAACCCATCGGGAAAATCTCTAATATCCCTAGTAACATGTCCCCTAGAGAAGTAGAAAAAGGTATGGCCCCTTATTATTGCGAAAGTCTTATTTCCCTTCAGGAAAACTCAGAACCAACTAAAGTAAATACCTTTAGAGATACTGGAGCATATTGCTCACTTGTCAGAGAAGGAATATTACCCCTTTCAGAGAATACTTCTTTGAATTCCTCAGTTTTATTGGAAGCATATGGAGGAGCTATATATTCTGTTCCTTTGCATAAAATTTATGTACAGTGCAAATATTACACTGGGTACTTGACTGTAGGTGTCTCAAAAGGATTTCCCATGAAAAATGCCATGTTATTACTGGGTAATAACATTACTACTGTTACTTCGTGTCCTGAACCTATAATGATTAATGCTTCTCCAGTGTTGGCCATAACTCGGGCAACATCCCAAGGGTTGTCTGGGGAGAATGTTGACCTATCCTTGGACGACTCCGATCTCGGAATAGCCACGTTGTTTTATGAGACACACCGGCCGGAGTCTCGTAAATCAAGTGAACAGACCCCGATCAAGCCTTCCTATTCCCAGGTTGCAGGATTGCCAGATGTCTCTGTTTCCATGCCCGAGGGACTGTCCTTCCGGGAGGAACAACGAAAGGACCCTTCTTTAAAATTCGCTTTTCAGGCAGCCATGGGTAAATCCTCTTTGGGTCATCCAGTCAAGTATGAAGTTAAAAATGATTATTTGGTCTGCACTGAGACTGGTAAGGAGATAGAGGGCCGGCAATTATACGACAGGTTAGTGGTTCCAACCAAGTATAGACCTCAGATATTAAATATAGCTCATAATACGTCATTAGGAGGTCACTTAGGAATTACAAAAACCTTGTATAGAATCACAAAAGAATTTTATTGGCCAAAATTAAAGAAAGATGTGAAGAATCATATTAGGTGTTGCCGAGAATGTCAGCAAGTTGGAAAACCTGGACATTCCATTAAACCTGCACCTCTCCAACCCATACCTGCTGATGGAGAACCTTTTGCAGATTTAATTATAGATTGTGTAGGTCCACTACCTAAGTCAAAGTCTGGAAACCAGTATTTATTTACAATTATGGATAAAGTAACCAGATATCCTGAAGCAATCCCTATGCGTAGTATCAATACTAAAGCTATTCTCAAAGCTTTAACAAAATTCATTTCTTGTTTTGGCATTCCTAAAACTATACAAAGTGATCAAGGTACTAACTTCACTGCCAAAGCATTTAGGGAAGTATTAACTAGGTTAGGGATAATTCACAACTTATCCACTGCCTATCACCCTCAGTCCCAAGGCGCCTTGGAAAGATTCCACCAAACATTAAAAACAATGATGAGAAGTTTTTGCATGCACTTTCCGACAGATTGGGATGAATCTCTACCGTTGTTGCTGTTCTCAGTACGAGAGACGGTGCAAGAGTCTACAGGGTATAGTCCGTTTGAGCTGATCTTTGGGCACAATGTACGAGGTCCTCTTCGGGTGCTCAAAGAAGGATGGATGGGAGAAGACGTAAGCTCAGCACTCTACAACCCGTCTTCAAGGTTGCAGGTGGCACGTGAGTTAGCCACGGCTAACCTAAAGACAGCTCAAAGTAAGATGAAACAGAGGTATGACAGAAGTGCACAATTCCGCTCCTTCCATCCAGGAGACAAGGTGTTGGTGCAGGAACCTATACCTGGCCACACCTTGAAAGCTAGATTTACGGGACCTATGCAGATAGTAAGTAGATTATCTGATTTAAATTATGTGGTAGCTCCCATTGATAAGACCTCAAAAACAAAAACTTACCACATTAATCAAATCAAGGCCTTTCATACACCAGATAAAGTCCCAGTAATGACTCTGTCCTCTACCTCTGAGGACGACTCTGACTCTTTGCACTCTATCTCTGAAATTAATACTAAACTTTCAAATTCTGTCCTCCTCAAGGATCCTAGCCCGTTAATGGATGGATTATCTGAAATACAAGCAACCAATTTAACTGAGCTTCTACAGTCATATCCTAATATTTTTTCGGATGTGCCGAAAAAATGTACGTTAGGTTACCATGATGTAGATGTGGGAAAATCTAAACCAATTAAACTCTCCCCCCTACAGAGCTAATCCTGAAAAGCAAAGGCTACTTCAGCAGGAAGTAGACTTCTTGTTAGAACATGGTTTAGTGGAGGAGTCATCTAGTCCATGGGCTTCACCGTGCATCCTAGTAAAAAAGGCTGATGGAGGGTTTCGTATGTGCACAGACTACCGTAAAGTGAACGAGGTCACAATCACAGATGCTTACCCTCTTCCTCGTCTGGATGACGTAATTGACTTTGTGGGTAAGGCTACTTTTGTGTCCAAATTAGATCTCCTTAAAGGTTACTATCAGGTACCTTTGACAGATAAGGCGAAGGAAATCTCTGCCTTCGTAATTCCAGGAGGTCATTATCAGTATACAGTTACCCCCTTCGGAATGAAAAATTCCCCCTCTTCATTCCAGAAACTCATCCATCAGGCTATTAAAGGACTTGAAGGCACGGCAGCATACCTAGATGATATTGTTGTGGTGTCTGATACTTGGGATCAACACCTACTTAGACTTAAAGCTCTGTTTGAGACCTTTAAGAATTCCCAATTAACAGTTAATTTATCTAAATCTTCCTTTGGCCAGGCCACTGTCACTTTTCTAGGCCATGAAGTAGGTAGTGGTAATGTTGCACCTAAACTTGCTAAAGTTCTTTCGATTAAAGAATATCCAGTTCCTCATGATAGGAAATCTCTTCAACGTTTCCTAGGCATGATCGGATTTTACAGAAGATTCTGTAAGAATTTCTCAGATATTGTAGCCCCTCTTTCCTCTCTTACCAGTCATAAAGTTCCCTTTATTTGGACTTCAGATTGTAACACTGCTTTTAATAAAGCAAAAAGATTATTGTGCTCTGCACCCATTCTCCTGTCTCCAGACTTCTCCAAACCTTTTTCATTACAGGTTGATGCTTGTGAGTCTGGGGTTGGGGCGGTACTATTACAAATCGGGAACAAGGAGCTGCAGCCAATCGCATACTTTTCAGCTAAGTTCCAGCCACATCAGAGAGCTTACTCTACCATTGAAAAAGAAGCCCTCGCGCTGGTACTGGCTTTGGAGCATTTCGATGTTTATGTGGGCCAGACATCGCAGGTGGTCACAGTCTACAGTGATCACAACCCGTTAGTCTATCTCCAAGCCATGAAGAATCACAACACAAGGCTTATGCGTTGGACGCTCAGGCTGCAGCCCTACAACATAAAAATTAAATATATTGCCGGCAAAGAAAATGTGTTGGCAGACTCTTTGTCAAGAGTCTAGTTTAATATTTTATTTAGGTTAGGATGTATTTGTGGTAACCCCCCTTTCAAGCTCTTTTTTTTATCCCCTGATGTGGGGGTTTTTTTTAGTGAGGGGATACGGGCTACTGTCCGCTTGTATCTTGGACCTATGTTGGCCTATCTGACTGCTGTCTAGGTCTGAGTTTAGGGTTTGGCTTTTGGTCACTAGGAAAGCTGAGCTCTATCTAAGAGTTGGATGGTGGAGAGGATAGGCGGTCCCATTATTTTGTGCCATGGCGGCACGGTTACCACTGGGAGGTGGCAGCCTAATCCTGAGCCTTCTCGGGGGTGGGGGTGTGGCATGCAAAGAGTACGTAACCTTTATTCGGCGCATGGACACACCCTCATTTACAGGCTATCTCCCCCAACCAGCGAACCAGGTTGCTAAGAGTTGGTGATGGGGCCCCATCGTTCAACTAGTGACCAGGTTCTAGCCAATAAGAAGGTGGGATTGGCAATCGCAGAGGTTATGTGGATACCGCTCTCCTGTCTGCCCTTGTCATTCCCATTCTAGAGCTGGTTGAGCACGGTCTGCTATCTTGTGGCTTCTATTTCTGCCTTGCTTACCGTGACGTGCACTATACTTATCACTGTACATAGTGTACATATTGCTGTTCTAAATTGGTGAAGGATAATATGTCTAAACTTTTTCTGCTGTGTTTCTTTTGCTCCTATTACACCTGGGATAACAGGCCTTTGAAATCCTAGGTTGTAATAGATGGCATGAAACACTTCACACGGGTGTAAGATGGCATGAAACACTTCACACGGGTGTAAGATGGCATGAAACACTTCACACGGGTGTAAGATGGCATGAAACACTTCACATGGGTATAAGATGGCATGAAACACTTCACACGGGTATAAGATGGCATGAAACACTTCACACGGGTATAAGATGGCATGAAACACTTCACACGGGTATAAGATGGCATGAAACACTTCACATGGGTATAAGATGGCATGAAACACTTCACACGGGTATAAGATGGCATGAAACACTTCACATGGGTATAAGATGGCATGAAACACTTCACACGGGTATAAGATGGCATGAAACACTTCACATGGGTATAAGATGGCATGAAACACTTCACACGGGTATAAGATGGCATGAAACACTTCACATGGGTATAAGATGGCATGAAACACTTCACACGGGTATAAGATGGCATGAAACACTTCACATGGGTATAAGATGGCATGAAACACTTCACACGGGTGTAAGATGGCATGAAACACTTCACATGGGTATAAGATGGCATGAAACACTTCACATGGGTATAAGATGGCATGAAACACTTCACACGGGTATAAGATGGCATGAAACACTTCACACGGGTATATGATAGCATGAAACACTTCACACGGGTATAAGATGGCATGAAACACTTCACATGGGTATAAGATGGCATGAAACACTTCACACGGGTATAAGATGGCATGAAACACTTCACACGGGTATAAGATAGCATGAAACACTTCACACGGGTATAAGATGGCATGAAACACTTCACACGGGTATAAGATGGCATGAAACACTTCACACGGGTATAAGATGGCATGAAACACTTCACACGGGTATAAGATGGCATGAAACACTTCACACGGGTATAAGATGGCATGAAACACTTCACACGGGTTTAAGATGGCATGAAACACTTCACACGGGTGTAAGATGGCACGAAACACTTCACACGGGAGGTGTAAGATGGCATGAAACACTTCACACAGGGTGTAAGATGGCATGAAACACTTCACACGGGTGTAAGATGGCATGAAACACTTCACACGGGTGTAAGATGGCATGAAACACTTCACACGGGTGTAAGATGGCAGGAAACACTACACACGGGTGTAAGATGGCATGAAACATTCTTACACGGGTGTAAGATGGCATGAAACACTTCACACGGGTGTAAGATGGCATGAAACACTTCACACGGGTATAAGATGGCATGAAACACTTCACACGGGTATAAGATGGCACGAAACACTTCACACGGGTGTAAGATGGCACGAAACACTTCACACTCAGTATTTTAAGATGGCATCAAACACTTCACACGGGTGTAAGATGGCACGAAACACTTCACACGGGTGTAAGATGGCACGAAACACTTCACACGGGTGTAAGATGGCATGAAACACTTCACACGGGTGTAAGATGGCATGAAACACTTCACACGGGTGTAAGATGGCATGAAACACTTCACACGGGTGTAAGATGGCATGAAACACTTCACACGGGTATAAGATAGCATGAAACACTTCACACGGGTATAAGATAGCATGAAACACTTCACACGGGTATAAGATAGCATGAAACACTTCACACGGGTATAAGATGGCATGAAACACTTCACACGGGTATAAGATAGCATGAAACACTTCACACGGGTATAAGATAGCATGAAACACTTTACACGGGTGTAAGATGGCATGAAACACTTCACACGGGTATAAGATGGCATGAAAAACTTCACACGGGTGTAAGATGGCATGAAACACTTCACACGGGTATAAGATAGCATGAAACACTTCACACGGGTATAAGATAGCATGAAACACTTTACACGGGTATAAGATAGCATGAAACACTTCACACGGGTATAAGATAGCATGAAACACTTCACACGGGTATAAGATAGCATGAAACACTTTACACGGGTATAAGATAGCATGAAACACTTTACACGGGTATAAGATAGCATGAAACACTTCACACGGGTATAAGATAGCATGAAACACTTCACACGGGTATAAGATAGCATGAAACACTTCACACGGGTATAAGATAGCATGAAACACTTCACACGGGTGTAAGATGGCATGAAACACTTCACACGGGTGTAAGATGGCATGAAACACTTCACACGGGTGTAAGATGGCATGAAACACTTCACACGGGTGTAAGATGGCATCAAACAATTTACACTAAGTCCTTTCTAAACTTTTCTCCTATACTTTTAAAGATATATTTTTTCCTTTATGTTAATGTTAAAAATAATAATTTTGCACCAAAAGCACCTTAGAAAACTTGCCTGACCTTATTATAACAAGCGCAATTTAATTTAGCCTAATCTAACTAAATATATTTTAGATAAGTTAACAATAATTTAAAAATAAACAAACACAATGAAATATATTTTTTCGTTAAGTTCAGAATGATTTTTAGGAAATTATTGCATACATAAATTTTTGCTTGCCTTATTCGGCAAGAAGAGCGTTGGTATTTAAGCTAAAATCACAAGTTTTACCTATTCGATTTATATATATATATATATATATATATATATATATATATATATATATATATATATATATATATATATATATATATATATATATATAATCACCGCTGTTACTACCACCGCTATTACTACCACCACTACTATCACAACCACTACTACTAGCACCACTGCTGCTGCTACCATTACTATCACCACTACTATTACTACTACCACCATTACTATCACCACTACTACTACTACTACCACCACTATCGCTACTACTACTACTACCACCACTATCACTACTACTACTACCACCACTATCACTACTACTACTACTACTACCACTATCACTACTACTACTACCACCACTGCTATCACTACTACTACTACCACCACTATCACTACTACTACTACCACCACTATCACTACTACTACTACCACTATCACTACTACTACTACTACTACCACTATCACTACTACTACTACCACCACTGCTATCACTACTACTATCACCACTGCTATCATACTGCTACCTACCACTGTCACTGCTACTACTGCCACCTGTATCTGCTGCTGCTACTGCCACTGTCACTGCTACTACTACCACCAGCTGTCACTGCTACTGCCACCACTATCACTACTGCTACTGCCACCATCACTACTGCTGCTACTCCACTGCTTCACTACTGCTACTGCCACCTGCTGTCACTGCTACTCACCACTATCACTGCTACTACCACCATCACTACTACTACTACTACTACCACTATCACTACTACTACTACCACCACTACTATCACTACT
>NW_027197223.1:0-37500 GCF_038502225.1 Cherax quadricarinatus | reverse complement strand
TAATACCAGGCACTTAATGTAATAACAGGCACCTAATGTAATACCAGACACCTAATGTAATACCAGACACCTAATGTAATAACAGACACCTAATGTAATACCAGGCACCTAATGTAATACCAGGCACCTAATGTAATACCAGGCACCTAATGTAATACCAGACACCTAATGTAATACCAGGTACCTAATGTAATACCGGAGACCTAATGTAATACCAGACACCTAATGTAATACCAGACACCTAATGTAATACCAGGCACCTAATGTAATACCAGACACCTAATGTAATACCAGACACCTAATGTAATACCAGACACCTAATGTAATACCAGACACCTAATGTAATACCGGAGACCTAATGTAATACCAGACACCTAATGTAATACCAGACACCTAATGTAATACCAGACACCTAATGTAATACCAGACACCTAATGTAATACCAGACACCTAATGTAATACCAGACACCTAATGTAATACCAGACACCTAATGTAATACCAGACACCTAATGTAATACCGGAAACGTAATGTAATACCAGACACCTAATGTAATACCAGAGACCTAATGTAATACCAGACACCTAATGCAATACCAGGCACCTAATGTAATACCAGACACCTAATGTAATACCGGAGACCTAATGTAATACCAGACACCTAATGTAATACCAGAGACCTAATGTAATACCAGGCACCTAATGTAATACTAGACACCTAATGTAATACCAGACACCTAATGTAATACCAGAGACCTAATGTAATACCAGACACCTAATGTAATACCGGAGACCTAATGTAATACCAGACACCTAATGTAATACCAGACACCTAATACAATACCAGGCACCTAATGTAATACCGGAGACCTAATGTAATACCAGGCACCTAATGTAATACCAGGCACCTAATGTAATACCAGGCACCTAATGTAATACCAGACACCTAATGTAATACCAGACATCTCATTTAATGCCAGACACCTAATGTAATACCAGGTGCCTAACGTAATACCAGAGATCTTATGTAGTACCAGGCACCTAATGTAATACCAGACACCCAATGCAATATAGGGCACCTTATGTAATACCAGGCACCTAATGTAATACCAGTGACCTAATGTAATACCAGACATCTAATGTAATACCAAACGCCTAATGTAATCTCATAAAGCGTTTAAAGAACGCATTATCTGCAGGCATACCACACCTAAGTCCCTAGTAACAGATAATGGAGGTGAATTCTGTAATGAGATTCTTGAAAATTTGTGCACCTTGTACAAGATCTCTAAATCCACCATTGTTCCTCATCATCCTGCCAGCAATGGGTTAGCCGAACGAACCAATAAGAAAGTACTTGATGTCTTGAGAGCCACTATCAATCCCAACAGTGAAACTTGGGATGAAGTTATACCTGATGTGCAGTGTGCTATAAATTCTGCTTACAATGTTTCTATAGGTGACACTCCACATTATGCATTGTACGGTGTAGATAAACGTTTGCCTTATGAGTTGCTATATTCTAATCCGAAACCAAATTACAACCCTGATGATTTCATAGCAACTCGTACCAGTTTAGCTCAAAGTGTTTTTAGAAGAATCCGTGAAACACTTCATAAATCAACAGCAGAATTTACAAGAGTCGCAAACGCTCGAGCAAAGCCATCCAAAATCAAAGTAGGTTCGAGAGTTATGCTGACTAACTTTAACAAAACGTCTGCAATGCCAAAGCTTGATCAAAAGTTTGTTGGTCCTTATCGAGTAGTTGAACATCTCACTGGTAATAAGTATAAGGTTAGAGAAATTAGTACTGGTCAGTATAAAGAATCGCATTTAGATCATATGAAGTTAGTATGTGATGATAATGATGTTCCAACCCAGACTAATGTGACAGACTCTGACAATCCTCCTGATCCTGTACTCTCTTCCTCTGATACTCAGTCAGACGATCAACCTGAATGTCGTTATTCCCTACGTACACGACAGGTATTGAGAAATCCTCAAGTATCATTTGTAACTACCAATTCAGATTTGCCTCAAATACAGCATGAGTTAGCCAATGCAACAGAGTTTGATCCTCTCAGAGATGACACCCATTCTGCATATGTCAATCTCACCCTAGCAGAGTTGGGGTTAAATGTAAATAGCCTGTATAGATGAATAATTACAGTATCAACTTATCAGTATTCAAGAATTTTTTTTTGTGTTCACGTTCTCTCCGAATTCTGAGAGTTAACAGTCTAGATTTGAGTGCACCGAATCTGCCTTTCTGTTAAACACTTCTTTCTTTGTAAATATTCCTTCCTCAGAATCCGTAGATCACATGAATACAGATCGATCGATCAAATTTTTTTTTTTATCACTTCTATTGTGTAATCTCAACGATGAGTTTCATTCGATGAGTTGTGCTATATTATACCTTGTATTGCATTACAGTTTCAGTTACGTAAGCTTCCATTCCAATGTTCTACTTATGTATGTTATAATATTCAATTGTTGTGTACTTTGACATTGTATAGAATCAGCCCAAGCCATATACCTGCCATCTCTAGTTTGTATTAGTTGTATGTCGGGACGACATACGTTAGCATCGCCGAGCTCTCAGTAGTAGTACCAGTTCCTAGTAACCAGTTACCAGTAACCAGTGTACCAGTAGATGACTCACTACCAACTGTCTCTGTGTGAATCACTGACTGTATTCATGCTGCTGACCATAGCAGGATTTCAAACATCCCCTCACATAGGCACTGTGGGTCAGCTAGTCTTACGATAGAGAGCAGAGAGGCAGGACGGCGGTTGGCGCCTTCACACACATTCCGTTATTATACGTACTACCTACGTGAGTATTTTTACCCTATCCACGTTTTCGAAACCCACATGACAGTAATACCAGAGACCTAATGTAATACCAGACACCTCATTTAATACCAGACACCTAATGTAATACCAGGCACCTACTGTAATACCAGTGACCTACTGTAATACCAGACACCTCATTTAATACCACACATCTAATGTAATACCAGGCACCTAATGTAATACCAGAGACCTAATGTAATACTAGACACCTAATGTAATACCAGGCACCTAATGTAATACCAGACACCTAATGTAATACCAGACACCTCATTTAATATCAGACACCTAATGTAATACCAGGCACCTAACGTAATACCAGAGACCTAATGTAGTACCAGGCACCTAACGTAATACCAGACACCCAATGTAATAACAGGCACCTAATGTAATACCAGGCACCTAATGTAATACCAGGATTGACCTGTGGTGTCGTGCTCTGGACACAGCCAGGGAGCGAGTGATGGTGATTTTTTTTTCTTGGGATCCCCCGGATTTGGTGGGAAACAGCCAGTGTCTTTAAAAGAAAAGAGGGAAACATATAGGCGGGTTTTTTTTTTTCTATGGGTTGAGGGGAAAATGGAGGGAGAGGAGAAAGGGAGAGAGGGTAAAGGCCGCACGTGAGAGGCAGCTGATACTGACGTTAATCCTCTTCTAATCTTTATTGGCTGCTCTGTTAATCCTTAATAAGGGTTTGATATTGTACCAGGTCTTCCATCAGTCCTCTCTTCCTCTCTGAGAGAGGAAGAGAGGACTGATCCACTAACATTAACACTAACACACATCAAATATTAACACACACACGCATCACCAAAACACACAAACACAACACATACACACAGCACTTAATACTGGCACACACAACACAAACACACTCTGACTCAACACTAAACATTAACACACACACTGTGACAGCAGAAATGTGATAATGTATCATTCTAGTGTTACATAATTACAGGAAGATCCACATTTAATTCTCAGCTACTTGGCCCGGTGGCCTGGTGGCTAAAGCTCCCGCTTCACACACGGAGGGCTCGGGTTTGATTCCCGGAGGGTGGAAACATTTCGACGCGTTGCCTTACACCTGTTGTCCTGTTCACCTAGCAGCAAATAGGTGCCTGGGTGTTAGTCGACTGGTGTGGGTCGCATCCTGGGGGACAAGATTGAGGACCCCAATGGAAATAAGTTAGACAGTCCTCGATGACGCACTGACTTTCTTGAGTTATCCTGGGTGGCTAACCCTCCGGGGTTAAAAATCCGAACAAAATCTTATCTTATCTTATCTTAACCTACACAACAAGCTCGTTCAGTAACAACACAAAGGCACAATACTGTGACTGGAACAATACATAAATAACCCACACATAGGAGAGAGGAACTTACGACGACGTTTTGCTCTGACTTGGACCGAAACGTCGTTAACCCTGTGTGGGTTATTGAAACCATGAAGGGTGAAGGCTCAATCCTCCGTCTGGTAATCGGATGGAGGATTGGAACAAATCCTCCATAACATTCAGCTCCAACTCTAAGCTGCGGCCAACCTTCAAGGAGCTACTTTAATGTTACTGCAGGGCTCTTGATCCAATGACTTTGAACCTCCCTTCCCTTCCTCGTGTTGTGAGGGTTCGTGGAGATGTGATGGATGGAGTTAAACACACTTGTTGGATGGTAACACTTATATTAGCAGAGTGTGAAAGAGAGGGAGCCCAGCCTGGCCTGTCCTGTTGCCTGGTAGGTCTACGGTGAACTGAGACCAAGACCGAGAGCACAGCACTCACAACGGCATCACGTGACGTCACACAAGCTAGTCACTGAGCCTAGCAAGGGGTCAACTATGTAAAACATATGGATGGTACTATGATACTCAGATAAGCTATACAACACATTTAGGGGATCAGCAACTATGCTGACAGCTCGGTCATGTTACGTATGTTATGTATAGGCTGAACAGGAAGGTGGCTCTGGGCTGATTCTATACAATAACAAAGACATATATAACTTAGAACTAAAGGATGGTATTGTAATGGATGTTAACGTAATGGGTGTTAACGTACTGGGTGTTAACGTAATGCATTACAAATTATAAGAATAAATCATGGTATAATAAAGGATGGAATTGATCGATCGATTTGTATTCATGCACTCTACGGATTCTGAGGAAAAATATATATTTACAAAGGTGAAAGTAACAGCAAAGGCAGATCTGGCATGCACAGATCATTACTGCTATTCTCAGAATTCGGAGGGAACGTGAACACACAAGAAAATTTTTCTGAAAAACTGATCAGCTAATAACAAACATACAGTGGACAACTTCATACAACTTGAACATCTAATTATACAGGCTATGTACATTTAAACCCAACTCTGCAAGGGTAAGATTTACATTTGCAGAATGGTTATCGTCTTTGGGAGGATCGAATTCTTCTGCAATGGCTAACACATGCCTTGACTGAGGGAGATCTGAACAAGTATCTACAAAAGATACAGCTACATTCACTAGTGACTGTGGAATTACTAACTGGTATACTCTTCTGCTTGGAGTACCCAACTCGGCTGTTCGATACAGTAATTCTTGGCTCATTACAAGGTCACTAATGGGTGCTGGTGGCTCAGTGAGTTGTCTTTACTTTCAATTCAATAAAGAAATTCAAATATAAATGATAAATCAAACAAAAATGATAAAATGGAATCAATAAATCTTGTGCAAAATTAAAATAGACTGGGAATAAAATATTATGCATAGAACAAGGAATGTGAAACTGAAATCACAGAATATTGCACTGAGATAAACTGTAGCAATATTGCAAATAACAAATACTAATCAAAAAGTACTGCATAACACAACACTACATAGCCACTGAGAGGTCATGTCCCTCTCAAATCCAACAATTCTCACTTAAAAGGTTGTCCAAGGTGTTTTCTGTACCAAGATGCCATGTGTTGCAGTGTCTGACAAGATAAACATCAAAATGGTATACAATACCGACAGGTTGGTAGGTAAGACACATAGGCAACAGTTAGGCAATGGAACTGAACTTCTCTAGGCTGAGGGACTGACAACCTTAATTATTATTATAATCAAGGGGGAAGCGCTAAACTGGGGGGGGATGTGGAAGGCATTCAGGCTTAATTCGGGGAACTGGAGCACAGATCCAATTCCCTAAATCAAGAGCCCCTCACCAACATCAAGGAACCTTCCTTGAGGGGTGACAACCTCAAATTCTACGACTTCAAGAGAGATGGACTGATTACATCGTCTTCACATCTCTACTGTTCCTGCCTACTTTCTGTATTCGACTGAAGAAGCCTATTGTGTAGGCGAAACGTTTCGGAATAAAGTTGCCTAACTGTTGCCTCTGTGTCTTACCTACCAACCTGTCAGTATTGTATACCATTTTGATGTTCACCTTGTCAGACACTGCAACACATGGCCTCTTGGTACAGAAAACACCTTGGACAACCTTTCAAGTGAGAAGTGTTGGATCTGAGAGGGACCTGACCTCTCAGTGGCTACACTCTCACTACTGCTACCACAACACTACATAAAAAAAAAATTCTGAAAGAAAAAATTTAATGGCAGCACAATATTTTTCACAAGAATCATTGCAGAATGCGTCAATACTACAATAATAAAAAAAGAGCAACAAAAAAAATATTATCAAGGAATGAACTGATTGAACACTTTAACTCTTAATTGCAGCTGAAGCAAACACTGAACAAGCAAAAGAATGATTTATTAAAAAAAAAAAAAGTTAAAAATTGCACTAAGAGTGAATTTGTTCAATGAAATATGAAAAAAAATGAAGGCAAAAATGCAAAACAAAGAAAGGTTGACACTTACAATAATATCATGTGGGAGTTCGACACGTGGATTAGGTAAGAAATACTCACATAGGCTGGTATTACGTATAATTACAGATAAGGTGGATAACGCCCTTACAGCCGTGACCTGCCTCCTTGCTCACTCTCGTATAACTGACTGACTGGCCGCCCGTACCCATATGTGAGAGGGTCTTTGAATAATGCGGTTACTACTACTGAGAATAATGCAGAACGCACCACAGCAATATATGCACAATACTATGAGAATTTTCTTGCAATGAGGCTTGTGTTGACAAAAATTGGAAAATAATTGTCTTGCTTCAACAAAATAATGGCACTGTTGTCTGTGGAGATAAGAAAAATTAGACACTGGCTAAATGAAAAGAATTAACACAAGAATGTTCAACACACAGAAAAAATGGGAAATGAGTGAATAAAAAAAAATCAGCAAGGACACAAATGCTGGGAGAAAAAAAAATAACTGAGACAACACTGAGTTGTGATGCAGAATATAAAATAACAAGTTACTGAATTACTTCATTGCATAAATTACTAGGCAAGGAACACAATACTGTGAACACAAGATAATTGTGAAGTGTGAACACAAGTTTATACTGCTTATATATTGCACACAACAGGGAAAAATGGAAAAGTACTTACTTCACGTATACGTATATAAAAAAAAGGATTACAACACAACAGACATAAAATAAAGCACAAAAATAAACACTGAAGAAAGAAAAAAAAAATTGAACACAGTCTAATCAAAAGTTACTGAAAAGAAATGTCACTAAGGAATCACTGAAAAATTGTCTCAACACTCGCAACTGTCTCTATAAAAATATTATTTATTATCACTTTAGCAACGTTGGTGAAGAATGAGGGTAGTGATGGGAAGTGGGGGAAGGTTGGTTGTAGCTGGTGCGGCACTCCACTACTCTCAAACACGTTGAATTTGCCCTTAAATCGACGATAGACACACACAGGAGGCTTTTATGTTGGCACACAGGGAGGAAGGAACAATCTTGCGTCTTGACCCCCTATGTGGTCTGTAAAATAAGGTGCTAGGACCCATTATAAGGGTAAAAAAAGAAAGTGGTAGTGAGATGTGGGTGAGTGAGGCAGCAACACCGCTTGGTGGCTGGGCCTACAGGATAAGTGGCATAAGCAATGTGCTCTGGGGACACCCGCACTAGGCACGAAAATATTCTAAGCCAGGCTGGCTTAAAAACCCATAAAATACCACAACACCACAGGGATAGTAAAGCACTCAGAATAGCTTGGAACTTGAAGCACAGAGCAATGAAGAAGGCTGTACCCATGTGGCTTACCTGAGTACTGGGTTAGTCACCTGGGTTAGTTGGCTGGCTGGCTTGGCTTAACCCTTCACACAGACTAGCTTGAGAACTTGTAATGATGAGCACAGCAGGGGTGGAAAGCTGGCTTAGCAGGCAAGGCTGGTACTTAAGCTGACTTCTCCCCCACCGACTGGCTTGGTGGCTTGGCTTAATTTGCAAACCCGGATCAACCCCTCGGAAGTAATGCAAATAAGCAGAGAAGACACAAGAACTGACCAGGAAGTAGTGGTGGGGGCTGGCTTGGGATGTGAAGAGTCACTCGTCATGACAGGCCTAGGCGTCAGGAAATGGCAACCGGCTCAGTATAAATTTATCTCCAGAAATCGCTGTAATCGTCAGAATTATGATCCCACCGCTGCCACCATTTGTTGTGAGGGTTCGTGGAGATGCGATGGTTGGAGTTAAACACACTTGTTGGATAGTAACACATACATTAGCAGAGTGTGAAAGAGAGGGAGCCCAGCCTGGCCTGTCCTGTTGCCTGGTAGGTCTACGGTGAACTGAGATGAGAACGAGACCAGGAGCACAGCGCTCACAAATGCATCACGTGACGTCACATAAGCTAGTCACTGAGCCTAGCAAGGGGTCAACTATGTAAAAGATATGGATGGTACTATGATACTCAGATAAGCTATACAACACATGTAGGGGATCAGCAACTATGCTGACACTCGGATCAAACACAAGTACGTCCCATCTCCCTACTGAGGCTGCAGGTCGGACGCTCATCTGAACTGTGACGTAAACAAACTTCCGGGAAGACAGCCATTGATAAAATGACGATGACTTTCTTCTTCGTTTCCAGTCACCCTGTCTCCGTGCAGAAGGTAAATATTGAAACCCTAGGACATATTTATTAGAAAACGTTTCGGGTTTTTAATAAATATGTTTTAGTGTTGGCTCGCGTGTCTCTCTAAATCCGTTCATCCCTTCCTCTGCCTCTCCCTCCATCTCGTCCACACCCTACAGTAGCCTACAAAATCCAACCTTTCACATCCTCAAACAACGAGCTGGCACCAATACCTTGATCGATCAAGCCAGCAACCAGGAGGTCTGGTCAGGGAGGGAGGGAGCCTCAGGGTCGGTGACCTCCAGAAGCGACCACAGGTAACCAACAGACTGTGGGAGGAGGAGGTGGGATGCGAGGGGAAGAGGAGTAGGTTAGCGAGGTAGGAAACAACAGCTGGCAGTGTGGGGCAGCATCCCTGTGTTTGTGGAAGGAGTAAGTAAGTAAGTTTATTCAGGTGTACACAAATACAGTTACATAGATTATGATACATAGCAGCATATGTGTAGAGAACCTACGATATCCCAGACAAGTCAGACAAGGAAGGGCAAGGAGGTTAGTTAAGTTCAGTATGCTACTACTAACGCACCATACACACACCAGGATAAATTCTCCTCTACCCTCAAGACTCTTCCTCCCTCCCTCCACCACTTAAAGAAATTAACTTAGTAAAGTAAGAGGCAGTAAGAAGATAAACTCTTCTCAGTAAGTCACGAGCTGTTACGTATTTCTTTACTGAATTAATATCCTCTAAACTAAATTAACATATTAGGACAGAGCAACACTAAAAAAAATTTTTATAATTATTTACAAGTACAGTAAACACACACACACTCACACACACACACACACACACACACACACACACACACACACACACACACACACACACACAGACATGAGACAGACATGAGGCACTAAACTACAGACCTGTATCACTAACGTGTATAGTATGCAAGGTCATGGAGAAGATCATCAGGAGGAGAGTGGTGGAGCACCTGGAAAGAAACAAGTGTATAATTGACAACCAGCATGGTTTCAGGGAAGGAAAATCCTGTGTCACAAACCTACTAGAGTTTTATGACAAGGTGACAGAAGTAAGACAAGAGAGAGAGGGGTGGATCGACTGCATTTTTTTGGACTGCAAAAAGGCCTTCGACACAGTTCCTCACAAGAGGTTACTGAAAAAGCTAGAAGATCAGGCACACATAACAGGAAAGGCACTGCAATGGATCAGAGAATACCTGACAGGGAGGCAACAACGAGTCATGGTACGTGACGAGGTGTCAGAGTGGGCGCTTGTGACAAGCGGGGTTCCACAGGGGTCAGTCCTAGGACCTGTGCTGTTCTTGGTATATGTGAACGACATAACGGAAGGGATAGACTCAGAAGTGTCCTTGTTTGCAGATGATGTGAAGTTAATGAGAAGAATCAAATCGGATGAGGATCAGGCAGGACTACAAAGAGACCTGGACAGGCTGCAAGCCTGGTCCAGCAACTGGCTCCTTGAGTTTAACCCTGCCAAATGCAAAGTCATGAAGATTGGGGAAGGGCAACGAAGACCGCAGACACAATATAGTTTAGATGGCCAAAGACTGCAAACCTCACTCAAGGAAAAAGATCTGGGGGTGAGTATAACACCGAGCATATCTCCTGAGGCGCACATAAATCAGATAACTGCTGCAGCATACGGACGCCTGGCAAACCTACGGATAGCGTTCCGATACCTCAGTAAGGAGTCGTTCAAGACCCTGTATACCATTTACGTCAGGCCCATACTGGAGTATGCAGCACCAGTTTGGAATCCACACCTAGTCAAGCACGTCAAGAAATTAGAGAAAGTGCAAAGGTTTGCAACAAGACTAGTCCCAGAGCTACGGGGATTGTCCTACGAAGAAAGGTTGAGGGAAATCGGCCTGACGACACTGGAGGCCAGGAGGGTCAGGGGAGACATGATAACGACATATAAAATACTGCGCGGAATAGACAAGGTGGACAAAGACGGGATGTTCCAGAGATGGGACACAGACACAAGAGGTCACAATTGGAAGTTGAAGACTCAGATGAATCGAAGGGATGTTAGGAAGTATTTCTTCAGTCATAGAGTAGTCAAGTCATGGAATAGTCTAGAAAGTGAAGTAGTGGAGGCGGGAACCATACATAGTTTTAAGGCGAGGTATGATAAAGCTCATGTAGCAGGGAGAGAGAGGACCTAGTAGCAATCAGTGAAGAGGCGGGGCCAGGAGCTATGACTCGACCCCTGCAACCACAAATAGGTGAGTACAAATAGGTGAGTACACACACACACACACACACACACACACACACACACACACACACACACACATATATATATATATCTATATATATATATATATATATATATATATATATATATATATATATATATATATATATATATATATATTAGAAACATCAACGTGATATTTTTACAAGAAGCCTCGTGAAGAAATTCTGTTGGTCAGGTCATAATGAAACTTCGTGAGTTACATTAACATTATATGTAATCCAGGTATTTACTAAAGTACTGTTACCTGCAGGTGAAACATCCTGGCTAACACCTGTATCAGCAGGTGTCACCACACAACACAATACACTACACGTATATCATCATATCAACACAAAAACATATACTTACTCTCCTGACTTTGGCTGGATTCAGTTAATTTGTGAGATTTAAAGACCAGACGTCAAGTGGGGTTATTAAGGCTGCATTTCACCTGTATTCTTGCATATAAGAACACTTTACTCCTCTTACATAGTGACTACAGTAAGCTCTCAGTGTGTGAATATACCAACATTGTATATATAAAGTATACATACACACCTCTCAGTGAATATACACTTAAGGAGAAACTTGAGTATATATGGAGAAATACTTCTAGCTGTCTACACTGATACACCTCTCACTAAATATACAGGAAGAAGGATGTCTATTCGAAACACTGTCCAACCACAATGTTAGATGAGTAACTCGTCTGTATTGAGCAAATTTGTGCTAGATGAGTTAGTGGTGTATTGTTAAGGTCAGAGTTGGTGGGTGACACTCACGTCCCAGTTGCTCCTCCTGTGTACCACTGCTGGGGTACCCCCTGTCTGCTGTGTACCACTGCTGGGGTACCCGCTGCCTACTGTGTACCACTGCTGGGGTACCCACTGTCTGCTGTGTACCACTGCTGGGGTACCCGCTGCCTACTGTGTACCACTGCTGGGGTACCCACTGTCTGCTGTGTACCACTGCTGGGGTACCCGCTGTCTGCTGTGTACCACTGCTGGGGTACCTGCTGTCTGCTGTGTACCACTGCTGGGGTACCCCCTGTCTGCTGTGTACCACTGCTGGGGTACCCGCTGTCTGCTGTGTACCACTGCTGGGGTACCTGCTGTCTGCTGTGTACCACTGCTGGGGTACCTGCTGCCTGCTGTGTACCACTGCTGGGGTACCCACTGTCTGCTGTGTACCACTGCTGGGGTACCCGCTGCCTGTTGTGTACCACTGCTGGGGTACCTGCTGTCTGCTGTGTACCACTGCTGGGGTACCTGCTGCCTGCTGTGTACCACTGCTGGGGTACCCGCTGCCTGCTGTGTACCACTGCTGGGGTACCCGCTGCCTGTTGTGTACCACTGCTGGGGTACCTGCTGTCTGCTGTGTACCACTGCTGGGGTACCCGCTGTCTGCTGTGTACCACTGCTGGGGTAACTGCTGTCTGCTGTGTACCACTGCTGGGGTACCTGCTGTCTGCTGTGTATAACTGCTGGGGTACCCGCTGTCTGCTGTGTACCACTGCTGGGGTAACTGCTGTCTGCTGTGTACCACTGCTGGGGTACCTGCTGTCTGCTGTGTACCACTGCTGGGGTACCCGCTGTCTGCTGTGTACCACTGCTGGGGTACCTGCTGTCTGCTGTGTACCACTGCTGGGGTACCCGCTGCCTGATGTGTACCACTGCTGGGGTACCTGCTGTCTGCTGTGTACCACTGCTGGGGTACCTGCTGTCTGCTGTGTACCACTGCTGGGGTACCCGCTGCCTGCTGTGTACCACTGCTGGGGTACCTGCTGTCTGCTGTGTACCACTGCTGGGGTACCCGCTGCCTGCTGTGTTCCACTGCTGGGGTACCCGCTGTCTGCTGTGTACCACTGCTGGGGTACCCGCTGCCTGCTGTGTACCACTGCTGGGGTACCCGCTGCCTGCTGTTTACCACTGCTGGGGTACCTGCTGTCTGTTGTGTACCACTGCTGGGGTACCTGCTGTCTGTTGTGTACCACTGCTGGGGTACCCGCTGCCTGCTGTGTACCACTGCTGGGGTACCTGCTGTCTGCTGTGTACCACTGCTGGGGTACCTGCTGTCTGTTGTGTACCACTGCTGGGGTACCCGCTGCCTGCTGTGTACCACTGCTGGGGTACCTGCTGTCTGTTGTGTACCACTGCTGGCGTACCTGCTGTCTGTTGTGTACCACTGCTGGGGTACCCGCTGCCTGCTGTGTACCACTGCTGGGGTACCCGCTGCCTGCTGTGTACCACTGCTGGGGTACCTGCTGTCTGCTGTGTACCACTGCTGGGGTACCTGCTGTCTGTTGTGTACCACTGCTGGGGTACCTGCTGTCTGTTGTGTACCACTGCTGGGGTACCCGCTGCCTGCTGTGTACCACTGCTGGGGTACCTGCTGTTTGTTGTGTACCACTGCTGGGGTACCTGCTGTCTGCTGTGTACCACTGCTGGGGTACCCGCTGCCTGCTGTGTACAACTGCTGGGGTACCCGCTGCCTGCTGTGTACCACTGCTGGGGTACCCGCTGCCTGCTGTGTACCACTGCTGGGGTACCTGCTGTCTGCTGTGTACCACTGCTGGGGTACCCGCTGCCTGCTGTGTACCACTGCTGGGGTACCCGCTGCTTGCTGTGTACCACTGCTGGGGTACCCGCTGCCTGCTGTGTACCACTGCTGGGGTACCCGCTGCCTGCTGTGTACCACTGCTGGGGTACCTGCTGTCTGTTGTGTACCACTGCTGGGGTACCAGATGTCTGCTGTGTACCACTGCTGGGGTACCCGCTGCCTGCTGTGTACAACTGCTGGGGTACCCGCTGCCGGCGGGGTACCACTGCGGGGGTACCCGCTGCCTGCTGTGTACCACTGCTGGGGTACCTGCTGTCTGCTGTGTACCACTGCTGGGGTACCCGCTGCCTGCTGTGTACCACTGCTAGGGTACCCGCTGCCTGCTGTGTACAACTGCTGGGGTACCCACTGTCTGCTGTGTACCACTGCTGGGTACCCGCTGTCTGCTGTGTACCACTGCTGGGGTACCCGCTGTCTGCTGTGTACCACTGCTGGGGTACCCGCTGTCTGCTGTGTACCACTGCTGGGGTACCCGCTGTCTGCTGTGTACCACTGCTGGGGTACCCGCTGTCTGCTGTGTACCACTGCTGGGGTACCCGCTGCCTGCTGTGTACCACTGCTGGGATACCCACTGTCTGCTGTGTACCACTGCAAGAGTGAAGCAATATGAGCATAAAGAAGGAGCACTGCAGGAGGTCTACAGGCCCATGCGAGGCGGAGAAGAGAAAAAATAACAGAGAAGAAATGGAAGGGATGAGAGGCGAATATCAGGCAAATGGAGACGGATGCCAAGAGTCACTAAGATGAGAACGACCACAAAAAACTGGTAAAACAGGCGAACGTGGAGAAAACAGGAGAGACACTGAGGAAAACATAATAATGCTCGACATGACCAAACGAAACAAGACAGGAGCACAAGACTAAGTAAACACACGTTTAGTGCAAGTTGTTGTCCGCCATCACTAACACTGTGTTAAGATGTTTGATAAACTACAGTGCCACCCCAGCCTGCAGCAGTGCCACCCCAGCCTGTTACAGTGCCACCCCAGCCTGCAGCAGTGCCAACCCAGCCTGCAGCAGTGCCAACCCAGCCTGCAGCAGTGCCAACCCAGCATGCAGCAGTGCCACCCCAGCCTGCAGCAGTGCCAACCCAGCCTGTAACAGTGCCACCCCAGCCTGCAGCAGTGCCAACCCAGCCTGCAGCAGTGCCACCCCAGCCTGCAGCAGTGCCAACCCAGCCTGCAGCAGTGCCACCCCAGCCTGCAGCAGTGCCAACCCAGCCTGTAACAGTGCCACCCCAGCCTGCATCAGTGCCAACCCAGCCTGCAGCAGTGCCACCCCAGCCTGCAGCAGTGCCAACCCAGCATGCAGCAGTGCCACCCCAGCCTGCAGCAGTGCCAACCCAGCCTGTAACAGTGCCACCCCAGCCTGCAGCAGTGCCAACCCAGCCTGCATCAGTGCCACCCCAGCCTGCAGCAGTGCCAACCCAGCCTGCAGCAGTGCCACCCCAGCCTGCAACAGTGACACTCCAGCCTGCAGCAGTGCCACCCCACCCTGCAGCAGTGCCACCCCAGCCTGCAGCAGTGCCAACCCAGCCTGCAGCAGTGCCACCCCAGCCTGCAGCAGTGCCACCCCAGCCTGCAGCAGTGCCACCCCAGCCTGCAGCAGTGCCACCCCAGCCTGCAGCAGTGCCACCCCAGCCTGCAGCAATGCCAACCCAGCCTGCAACAGTGCCACCCCAGCCTGCAGCAGTGCCACCCCAGCCTGCAGCAGTGCCACCCCAGCCTGCAGCAGTGCCACCCCAGCCTGCAGCAGTGCCAATCCAGCCTGCAACAGTGCCACCCCAGCCTGCAGCAGTGCCTCCCCAGCCTGCAGCAGTGACACTCCAGCCTGCAGCAGTGCCACCCCAGCCTGCAGCAGTGCCAACCCAGCCTGCAGCAGTGCCACCCCAGCCTGCAGCAGTGACACTCCAGCCTGCAGCAGTGCCACCCCAGCCTGCAGCAGTGCCAATCCAGCCTGCAACAGTGCCACCCCAGCCTGCAGCAGTACCTCCCCAGCCTGCAACAGTGCCACCCCAGCCTGCAGCAGCGCCAACCCAGCCTGCAGCAGTGCCACCCCAGCCTGCAGCAGTGACACTCCAGCCTGCAACAGTGCCACTCCAGCCTGCAGCAGTGCCAACCCAGCCTGCAGCAGTGCCACTCCAGCCTGCAGCAGTGACACTCCAGCCTGCAGCAGTGCCACCCCAGCCTGCAGCAGTGCCAATCCAGCCTGCAACAGTGCCACCCCAGCCTGCAGCAGTGCCTCCCCAGCCTGCAACAGTGCCACCCCAGCCTGCAGCAGTGACACTCCAGCCTGCAACAGTGCCACTCCAGCCTGCAGCAATGCCAACCCAGCCTGCAGCAGTGCCACTCCAGCCTGCAGCAATGACACTCCAGCCTGCAGCAGTGCCACCCCAGCCTGCAGCAGTGCCAACCCAGCCTGTAACAGTGCCACCCCAGCCTGCAGCAGTGCCACCCCAGCTTGCAGCAGTGCCACCCCAGTCTGCAGCAGTGACAACCCAGCCTGCAGCAGTACCACCCCAGCCTGCAGCAGTGCCACCCCAGCCTGCAACAGTGCCACTCCAGCCTGCAGCAGTGCCACCCCAGCCCCCAACAGTGCCACCCCAGCCTGCAGCAGTGCCACCCCAGCCTGTATCAGTGCCACCCCAGCCTGCAACAGTGCCACCCCAGCCTGTAACAGTGCCACCCCAGCCTGCAACAGTGCCACCCCAGCCTGCAGCAGTGCCACCCCAGCCTGCAACAGTGCCACCCCAGCCTGCAGCAGTGCCACCCCAGCCTGCAACAGTGCCACCCCAGCCTGCAACAGTGCCTCCCCAGCCTGCAACAGTGCCACCCCAGCCTGCAACAGTGCCACTCCAGCCTGCAACAGTGCCTCCCCAGCCTGCAACAGTGCCACCCCAGCCTGCAACAGTGCCTCCCCAGCCTGCAACAGTGCCTCCCCAGCCTGCAACAGTGCCTCCCCAGCCTGCAACAGTGCCTCCCCAGCCTGCAACAGTGCCTCCCCAGCCTGCAACAGTGCCTCCCCAGCCTGCAACAGTGCCTCCCCAGCCTGCAACAGTGCCTCCCCAGCCTGCAACAGTGCCACCCCAGCCTGCAACAGTGCCTCCCCAGCCTGCAACAGTGCCACCCCAGCCTGCAACAGTGCCTCCCCAGCCTGCAACAGTGCCACCCCAGCCTGCAACAGTGCCTCCCCAGCCTGCAACAGTGCCTCCCCAGCCTGCAACAGTGCCTCCCCAGCCTGCAACAGTGCCACCCCAGCCTGCAACAGTGCCACCCCAGCCTGCAACAGTGCCTCCCCAGCCTGCAACAGTGCCACCCCAGCCTGCAACAGTGCCTCCCCAGCCTGCAACAGTGCCACCCCAGCCTGCAACAGTGCCACCCCAGCCTGCAACAGTGCCTCCCCAGCCTGCAACAGTGCCACCCCAGCCTGCAACAGTGCCTCCCCAGCCTGCAACAGTGCCTCCCCAGCCTGCAACAGTGCCACCCCAGCCTGCAACAGTGCCACCCCAGCCCCCAACAGTGCCACCCCAGCCTGCAACAGTGCCACCCCAGCCTGCAGCAGTGCCACCCCAGCCTGCAACAGTGCCACCCCAGCCTGCAACAGTGCCTCCCCAGCCTGCAACAGTGCCACCCCAGCCTGCAACAGTGCCACCCCAGCCTGCAACAGTGCCATCCCAGCCTGCAACAGTGCCTCCCCAGCCTGCAACAGTGCCACCCCAGCCTGCAACAGTGCCACCCCAGCCTGCAACAGTGCCTCCCCAGCCTGCAACAGTGCCACCCCAGCCTGCAACAGTGCCTCCCCAGCCTGCAACAGTGCCTCCCCAGCCTGCAACAGTGCCTCCCCAGCCTGCAACAGTGCCTCCCCAGCCTGCAACAGTGCCTCCCCAGCCTGCAACAGTGCCTCCCCAGCCTGCAACAGTGCCTCCCCAGCCTGCAACAGTGCCTCCCCAGCCTGCAACAGTGCCTCCCCAGCCTGCAACAGTGCCACCCCAGCCTGCAACAGTGCCTCCCCAGCCTGCAACAGTGCCACCCCAGCCTGCAACAGTGCCTCCCCAGCCTGCAACAGTGCCACCCCAGCCTGCAACAGTGCCACCCCAGCCTGCAACAGTGCCTCCCCAGCCTGCAACAGTGCCTCCCCAGCCTGCAACAGTGCCACCCCAGCCTGCAACAGTGCCACCCCAGCCTGCAACAGTGCCTCCCCAGCCTGCAACAGTGCCACCCCAGCCTGCAACAGTGCCTCCCCAGCCTGCAACAGTGCCTCCCCAGCCTGCAACAGTGCCACCCCAGCCTGCAACAGTGCCACCCCAGCCTGCAACAGTGCCACCCCAGCCTGCAACACACAAGTATAATATATTAACAATCTTGTCTCAGTTAACTTAACTTTACAAACATAGAAATGTTAACAGGAAAAAACTGACTGCACTTCGAGGTGACTGTTAAATTGTGTAATAAAAAACGCGTTAATGTGAAGGTGGAAGGTAATAGTAACTCCAGCTCTGGTTTAAAGTTGTCTCTGCTATTGGACCCATAATGGATTGATGGACGATATTATCGTCACTCTACTAAAGTCTGGCAGTTGAGGTTGACACGACTCACGAAACTGTAATGATACGATTGCAAACAAACCACGGTACGGGCGGGAATTGAACTCGCGGTGGGTGAGTTTTAAGATTCACGCACCGCGAGTTCAAGCCCTACCCGTGGTGTTTTTGCAGGCTGACACATTTTGTTTGCATTCCCGTGTGCCGGTATATGTCAGGAAAACATAACTAGATCTTGTTACCATGTCGTAACTTGTGCAGAAAAGGGACAGCCGCATACTCCCGGGTGTTCCCAGTATAACTACAACAGAATATGGTAGCACCATAATCATGATAGACGGAATTCTAACCGAAAAACGACTATGTACCCCATGTACCCAGCTTGGACGACCATCTCTTGTGCTATCAACACTGTAAAAGTCGCAGTAAACTCCGTCCGTTGTGTGTTGCTACACCGATTTATGACATGTCTGGGAAAGTGTGACAGAGAAACAGTTAAAAAGTCGACTATGTTTTATTACAGGAGTTAAGGGTGTGTGAGAACCTTATAGCAGACACCACTCGATTACTGGAATGGCGGGTTTGAAAAAGTTAAAAGGGAATCTCTTGTGGTGAATGATGCAGTCGTACGAGACTGAGGTATCTCAAGGCAAGGTGTGTGTTAAACTGGGGTATCTCAAGCTAAGGTGTGTGATAAACTGGGGTATCTTAAGCCAAGGTGTGTGATAAACTGGGGTATCTTAAGCCAAGGTGTGTGTTAAACTGGGGTATCTCAAGCCAAGGTGTGTGTTAAACTGGGGTATCTCAAGCTAAGGTGTGTGATAAACTGGGGTATCTTAAGCCAAGGTGTGTGTTAAACTGGGGTATCTCAAGCCAAGGTGTGTGTTAAACTGGGGTATCTCAAGCCAAGGTGTGTGTTAAACTGGGGTATCTTAAGCCAAGGTGTGTGATAAACTGGGGTATCTTAAGCCAAGGTGTGTGTTAAACTGGGGTATCTCAAGCCAAGGTGTGTGTTAAACTGGGGTATCTCAAGCTAAGGTGTGTGATAAACTGGGTTATCTTAAGCCAAGGTGTGTGTTAAACTGGGGTATCTCAAGCCAAGGTGTGTGTTAAACTGGGGTATCTCAAGCCAAGGTGTGTGTTAAACTGGGGTATCTCAAGCCAAGGTGTGTGTTAAACTGGGGTATCTCAAGCCAAGGTGTGTGATAAACTGGGGTATCTCAAGCCAAGGTGTGTGTTAAACTGGGGTATCTCAAACCAAGGTGTGTGTTAAACTGGGGTATCTCAAGCCAAGGTGTGTGTTAAGCTGGGGTATCTCAAACCAAGGTGTGTGTTAAACTGGGGTATCTCAAGCCAAGGTGTGTGTTAAACTGGGGTATCTCAAGCCAAGGTGTGTGTTAAACTGCGGTATCTCAAGCCAAGGTGTGTGTTAAACTGGGGTATCTCAAGCCAAGGTCTGTGCTTAAACTGGGGTATCTCAAGCTAAGGTGTGCGCTTAAACTTTGGTATCTCAAGCCAAGGTGTGCGCTTAAACTTTGATATCTCAAGCCAAGGTGTGTGCTTAAACTGGGGTATCTCAAGCCAAGGTGTGCGCTTAAACTGGGGTATCTCAAGCCAAGATGTGTGCTTAAACTGGGTATCTCAAGCCAAGGTGTGTGCTTAAACTGGGTATCTCAAGCCAAGGTGTGTGCTTAAACTGGGTATCTCAAGCCAAGGTGTGTGCTTAAACTGGGTATCTCAAGCCAAGTTGTGCGCTTAAACTGGGGTATCTCAAGCCAAGGCGTGTGCTTAAACTGGGGTATCTCAAGCCAAGTTGTGCCCTTAAACTGGGGTATCTCAGCAAGTGAGATTTTCTGTAGTGAGAATTATTACTGTAGTGAGAATATTGAGTGTATAAATTTTATACCACCGAATTGGACATATATATATATATATATATATATATATATATATATATATATATATATATATATATATATATATATATATATATATATATATATATATATATATACATATATATATATATATATATATATATATATATATATATATATATATATATATATATATATATATATATATATATATATATATATATATATATATAGCAGTAGCAGCCTGGATGATCAGACCTTGATCCACCATGAGACCTGGTCTCAGACCGAGCCGCGGGGGCGCTGACCCCTGAAACCTTCTCCAGGTACACTCCAAAAGGATGGACCCGACTTGAATTTGTAATATGTTCAAATTGAGTCCATCATTATGAAACACCTGTATATTACCTCTTGTTTACGTACGATTAGCACTATGACTGCTGGCCTCAGTTTACTCATCAGAACAACGTAACGAGGTATAGCAAGGTGGGTAACTGTCTCACAGTTACAACAACAAAAATTCCCAATTGTTGTAGATGTGTCTTACTCATCAACACGTAGATGTAGACATCAGGTGTGTAAGATAACAGGTGTGTGAAGTTACCAGGCAACTCGCCTCTCAACAATGATTTTACTGTATCAGTAAACTTATACTGCGGCAGCGTTGGTAGTTGTCAAGTAGCAGGTGGGTAGCAGGTGGGTAGCAGGTGGGTAGCAGGTGGGTAGCAGGTGGGTAGCAGGCTGGTAGCAGGCGGGTACCAGGTGGGTAGCAGACATATGGTGGTGACAACCATCACAGCTCTCCAGGATTACCCACCTCGCCCTCGGCCTCAAAATCCGGCTGGAGGGTGACCTCAATGGAGAGTCCCGAGGGGCACTTGTGAGGACTCCCCCACACCACACACACACACACACACACACACACACACACACACATACACACACACACGCACACACACACACACACACACACACACACACACACACACACACACACACACACACACACACACACACACTCACACACACCACACACACCACACACATACACTCACACACACACACACACACACACACACACACACACACACATACACACACACACACACACACACACACACACACACACACACACACACACACACACACACACACGCACACATACACACGTGATGAGGTATCACAGTAGGCGCCTGTGACGAGCGGGGTCCCACAGGGGTCAGTCCTAGGACCAGTGCTACTTTTGGTTTATGTGAATGACATGATGGAAGGGATAGACTCTGAAGTGTCCCTGTTCTCAGATGATGTGAAGTTAATGAGAAGAATTAAATCAGATTAGGATCAGACGGGACTACAAAGAGACCTGGACAGGCTGGACACATGGTCCAGCAACTGGCTTCTCGAATTTAACCCTGCCAAATGCAAAGTCATGAAGACTGGGGAAGGGCAAAGAAGACCGCAGACAGAGTATAGACTAGGTGGACAAAGACTGCAAACCTCGCTCAAGGAGAAAGATCTTGGGGTGAGCATAACACCGAGGACGTCTCCGGAAGCACACATCTACCAGATAACTGCTGCAGCATATGGGCGCCTGGCAAACCCAAGAATAGCGTTTCTATACCTTAGTAAGGAATCGTTCAAGACTATATACTGTGTACGTCGGTACATACTGGAGTATGCAGCACCAGTTTGGAACCCACACCTGGTCAAGCACGTCAAGAAATTAGAGAAAGTGCAAAGGTTTTCAACAAGGCTAGTTCCGGAGCTCAGGGGAATGTCCTACGAAGAAAGGTTGAGGGAAATTGGCCTCACGACACTGGAGGACAGGAGGGTTACCTGGAGGTTACCTGGAGGTTATTCCGGGGATCAACGCCCCCGCGGCCCGATCCATGACCAGGCCTCCCGATGGATCAGGGCCTGATCAACTAGGCTGTTACTGCTGGCCGCACGCAGTCCAACATACGAGCCACAGCCCGGCTGATCCGGCACTGACTTTAGGTATCTGTCCACCTCTCTCTTGAAGGCAGCCAGGGGTTTATTGGCAATTCCCTTAATGCTTGATGGGAGGCTGTTGAACAGTTTTGGGCCCCGGACACTTATGGTGTTTTCCCTTAGTGTACCAATGGCGCCCCTACTTTTAATTGGGGGCATTTTGCATCGCCTGCCCAGTCTTTTACTTTCGTAGGGAGTGATTTCTGTGTGCAGATTTGGGACCATTCCTTCCAAGATTTTCCAAGTGTAGATTATGATATATCTCTCCCTCCTGCATTCCAACGAGTACAAGTCAAGTGCTTCCAAGCGTTCCCAGTAGCTAAGGTGCTTGACAGAACTTATACGTGCAGTAAAGGATCTCTGTACATTCTCTAGATCTGCGATTTCACCTGCTTTGAATGGAGATGTTAATGTACAGCAGTATTCCAGCCTAGAGAGAACAAGTGATTTGAAAAAGGATCATCATGGGCTTGGCATCTCTCGTTTTGAAAGTTCTCATTATCCATCCTATCATTTTCTTTGCACGTGCGATCGTGGCACTGTTGTGATCCTTGAAAGTGAGATACTCAGACATTACTACTCCCAGGTCCCTTACATTATTTTTCCGCTCTATTGTATGGCCGGAGTCAGTAGTATACTCTGTTCTAGTTATTATCTCCACCAGTTTTCCATAACGGAGTAGTTGGAATTTGTCCTCATTGAACATCATATTGTTTACCATTGCCCACTGGAAAACTTTGTTTATATCTTCTTGGAGGTTAACCGCGTTCTCAGCAGATGACAGCCTCATGCAGATCCTAGTATCATCCGCAAAGGATGATACGGTGCTGTGGTGTATATCTCTGTTTATGTCTGATATGAGGATAAGGAATAAGATGGGGGCGAGTACTGTGCAACCTCCGACTTAACTCTGTTGACCACTACTATTTGTGTTCGGTTTGTTAGGAAGTTGAAGATCCATCTCCCCACTTTCCCAGTTATTCCTTTAGCACGTATTTTATGGGCAATTACGCCATGATCGTATTTGTCAAATGCTTTTGGTAAACATGAGGAAATTAAATCTTCATCAGAGTACAAAACAAATTCTGGCCACAAAATAGAGCGAAACACCAACGTCAAAGACCTGGGAGTGATTATGTCGGAGGATCTCACCTTCAAGGACCATAACATTGTATCAATCGCATCTGCTAGAAAAATGACAGGATGGATAATGAGAACCTTCAAAACTAGGGAGGCCAAGCCCATGATGACACTCTTCAGGTCACTTGTTCTATCTAGGCTGGAATATTGCTGCACTCTAACAGCACCTTTCAAGGCAGGTGAAATTGCCGACCTAGAAAATGTACAGAGAACTTTCACGGCGCGCATAACGGAGATAAAACACCTCAATTACTGGGAGCGCTTGAGGTTTCTAAACCTGTATTCCCTGGAACGCAGGAGGGAGAGATACATGATTATATACACCTGGAAAATCCTAGAGGGACTAGTACCGAACTTGCACACGAAAATCACTCACTACGAAAGCAAAAGACTTGGCAGACGATGCACCATCCCCCCAGTGAAAAGCAGGGGTGTCACTAGCACGTTAAGAGACCATACAATAAGTGTCAGGGGCCCGAGACTGTTCAACTGCCTCCCAGCACACATAAGGGGGATTACCAACAGACCCCTGGCAGTCTTCAAGCTGGCACTGGACAAGCACCTAAAGTCAGTTCCTGATCAGCCGGGCTGTGGCTCGTACGTTGGTTTGCGTGCAGCCAGCAGCAACAGCCTGGTTGATCAGGCGCTGATCCACCAGGAGGCCTGGTCACAGACCGGGCCGCGGGGGCGTTGACCCCCGAAACTCTCTCCAGGTAAACTCCAGGTATATTACATCTGCATTCTGATTTTCTTCCAGTGCATCCAAGGCCATGTCATAGTGATCCAGTAGTTGTGAGAGGCAGGAGCGACCTGCCCTGAACCCATGTTGCCCTGGATTGTGCAGATTTTGGGAATCCAGGTGATTTGCAATCCTGCTTCTTAGCACTCTTTCAAAGATTTTTATGATGTGGGACATCAGAGCTATTGGTCTATAGTTCTTAGCTAATGCTTTGCTGCCACCTTTATGGAGTGGGGCTATATCCGTTGTTTTAAGTGACTGTGGAATTTCACCCATGTCCAAGCTCCTCCTCCATAGTGTACTTAGGGCACGCGAGAGGGGTTTCTTGCAGTTCTTAATGAAAACAGAGTTCCACGAGTCTGGGCCCGGGGCTGAGTGCATAGGCATGTTGTCAATGGCTTTTTCGAAATCTATCGGAGTTAGTGTAATGTCGGAAATCTGGCATACATTTATGGAGTTTTGAGGCTCATTCATGAAGAAATCATTTGGGTCGTCGATCCTCAGACCGATTAGTGGTTCACTAAACACAGAGTCGTACTGGGATTTCAATATTTCACTCATTTCCTTGTTGTCATCTGTGTAAGTCCCATCCTGTCTGAGTAAGGGCCCGATACTAGATGTGGTATTTGCCTTGTTTTTGGCATATGAAAAGAAATATTTTGAATTTCTTTCAATTTCACTAATAGCTTTAAGCTCCTCCTGCCTCTCCTGGTTCCTGTAAGAGTCATTTAGCTTAAGTTCGATAGTTTCCACTTCCCTGGTCAGCGCCTCCTTTCGTGTATCAGATATTCTAGCACTCCTGAGGAGCTCAGTGACTCTTCGTCGTCTTCTGTAGAGGGAGCGTCTTTTTCTCTCCAGTTTACTCCTGCTCTTCTTCTTTCTTAGGGGAATATGCCTAGAACATGCTTCGGCTACCAGGAAGTTGATCCTTTCAAGGCACTGGTTTGGATCCATGTCATTTAAGACATCTTCCCAACATGTTTCATTTAGGACATGGTTTACCTGGTCCCAGTTGATGTTCTTGTTGAAATTGTATTTTGTGAAGACACCTTCACAGATACATGCATTCTGCTGTTCAGGACCCCTATGCATGTACGTCTGGACTTCGATTAGATTGTGATCGGAATTAGTTGTTTTTGATATTCTTATGTCTCTTATCAGGTCCTCATTATTTGTGAAGATAAGGTCAAGTGTGTTTTCTAGTCTTGTTGGCTCCACTATCTGCTGGCTTAAGGTGTGTTTTTCGCAGAGACTTAGTAGCTCATGTGTGTGTGACCTTTCATCTGCGCTACCTCCGGGGATTGTTTCAGCTATAACATTATTTGCTACATTCTTCCATTTTGTATGCCTTAGGTTGAAATCACCAAGCAGTAAGATGTTTGGGGATGGAGCTGGAAGGTTTTCCAAACAGTAATCGATTTTCAGTAGCTGTTCCTTGAACTGTTGTGAGGTTGCATCTGGTGGCTTATATACAACCACAATGACTAGGTTTTGGTTCTCGATCTTTATTGATAGAACTTCAACTACCTCATTTGTGGTGTTCAGCAACTCCGTGCAGATAAGGGACTCTTTGACATACAGGCCAACCCCCCCTTGTTGCCTGTTTTTTCTGTCGCATCTAAAAAGGTTGTAACCACTTATCCATATTTCACTGTCAAAGTGATCTTTTGTGTGAGTCTCTGTGAAGGCTGCAAACATTGCATTAGACTCCACTAGAAGTCCACTGATAAAAGGTATTTTGTTGTTGGTGGATGGCTTAAGGCCCTGTATATTAACAAATATGAACGAGGTTGTATTCTGAGTTTGTTGGGGGGATTTTGTTATTGGCATCAGTAGTTGTAATTCTGGAGGGCCATGGGTGGCCACTGGCTGCGCCTCTAGTCCAACAAGGCTCCAAGGTGGTGGACTATTTTTATTATTTCCTTCCATTTTCTTTTTTCGTTTCCTGCCACTAAAAAATCACCTGGAGTTGGGTTGTCGTAGCTACTATTGTTTGTCTTGTGGGGTCTGTGCCTCCTGGTCCCTTTTAGATGGTATGCAGGGCACTCGATGTTGTAACACTGCTTCTGGAGGACCGAGGAGTGGCACATTTTTGGGTGAAAGAAAGTACAGGAAGAAGAACGACACACTCCTTTAGACAGGAGGTCGCTACATTTTTTGGGATGGTCAAAGTTGCATGTCCCATTTTTTCCCCTGTTATTCCATGCTTACAGATGCCCCAAGCATAATATTTGCACAAATTCACCTTTGGTTGAGAATTGTTGGGAGGTGTGTTGTCAATTTCTGCAGGTTCTGGGACTGCACTATAATCCTCAGTATCCAAGCCAGGGCCACCCCGTCCTGGATTCCATCTACTTTCCTCAGTAGAGGAAGGAGGAGGAGACTGCTCTCCAACATCTGTACTGTGGGCCACGGTCTTGTGCAATGATGCTTGTATATTTACGGTTTTAGATGTCAGGGGAGACATGATAACGACATACAAAATACTGCGTGGAATAGATAAGGTGGACAGAGACAGGATGCTCCAGAGATGGAACACAGAATCAAGGGGTCACAACTGGAAGCTGAAGACTCAGGCGAATTATAGGGATGTTAGGAAGTATTTCTTCAGTCATAGAGACGTCAGGAAGTGGAATAGTCTAGCAAATGATGTAGTGGAGGCAGGAACCATACATAGCTTTAAGACAAGGTATGACAAAGCTCAGAGAGCAGAGACAGAGGACCTAGTAGCAATCAGCGAAGAGGCGGGGCCAGGAGCTGAGTCTCAACCCCTGCAACCACAATTAGGTGAGTAATTAGGTGAGTACACAAAATGAATATGAACTACGAGGAGAGGATAGCGATACTGAACCTGGCGATATTAGGAGACACAAGGAGAGACATAATAACAACATACAAAATACTCAGAAATTGAGAGGGTAGACAGGGCTAGATTGTGAGAGGCGGGAAACAGGTAACAGAGACTACAACTCGAAAGACACGCATGACTTATGGGGATGTCAGAAAGTACTTTTTCAGCCCCAGGGCGGTTAGGAACTGGAATGCTCTATGCGTGGAGGCAGCTCCATACACAGCTTGAACATCAGGTACAACAACAGCCACGACAGCTAACAGTCTTCATAACTGCAGAGGCGTTCAAACATTATATACATTTTCAGAGTAGTGTGTAAGATAATGAGAAGTTAGGAGTGTAGGGAGGGTGTAAGATGCAAGGTGGATGGAAGGGAGGGTGTAAAAGGCAGGGTGGATGGAAGGGTGTAAGAGGCAGGGTGGATGGAAGGGTGTAAGAGGCAGGGTGGACGGAAGGGAGAGTGTATACAGCCAGGAAGGTCACTGGGTGGGGGGAAGAGGCATGTAAATAGAGAGAAAACGACAGAGACGTCTAGAGAAGAGAGGAGAGGTGTGAGTGATGTGAGGGAAGGAAGTGGAGAGGATGGAGGGGAGACTGGAGACAGAAATAAGGGTAGGTAAGGAAGGAGGGACAGAGGTCACTAAGGACCTGGACTTTGTGAAGAGTGGAGTCAGTGAATGCTCTTCCCTGTGTGTGTACTGGAAGGTATGTACTGGGAGATGTGTTCGGATGTGTGCACTGCGAGGTGTGTACTGGGAGGTGCACTGGGAGGTTTACTCAGATGTGTGTACTGGGAGGTGTGTGTAGATGAATGGTTCAGAGAACCAACACGTTGATAAATTAGACACATGTGCAACTCTTGGGTATCTTTACTGAGGAAACGTTTCGCCACACAGTGGCTTCATCAGTCCATACAAAGAAGAATCGTGAAGAACAGGAGAAGAATGAGGTAATCAGTCCATCAACCTTGAGTCGATGTGGTCAGTCCATCAATCTTGAATAGAATACAGCATATGTGCGGAGAAGCAGCTTATATACCATAGGCAGGAGAGGTGCAGCAGTCGTAGGTGGTGTCACATTTGTTCACTGTGGAAGTAGGTCGTGCCCAAGGGTTAGGCAAGCGAAGAATTCCCAAGTATTAAGATCGCAAGAAGTTGCAGTGTCTGACAGGATTGTAGATGAATGGTTCAGAGAACCGACATGTTGATAAATTAGACACATGTGCAACTCTGTGTACTGGGATGTGTGTACTGGGAGGTGTGTACTGGGATGTGTGTACTGGGAGGTGTGTCCCGGGAGGTGTGTACTGGGAGGTGCACTGGGAGGTGTACTCAGTTATGTGTACTGGGAGGTGTGTACTAGGATGTGTGTACTGCGAGGTGTTTTTTGGGATGTGTGTACTTGGAGGTGTACTAGGAGGTGTGTACTGGGAGGTGTGTACTGGGAGATGTGTACTGGGAGATGTGTACTAGGAGGTGTGTACTGGGAAGTGCGTACTTGGATGTGTGTACTGGAAGGTGTGTACTGGGATGTGTGTACTTGGAGGTGTGTACTTGGAGGTGTGTACTTGGAGGTGTGTACTGGGAGGTGTATACTGGGAAGTGTGTACTGGGGTGTGTGTACTGGGATGTGTGTACTTGGAAATGTGTACTTGGAGGCGTGTACTTGGAGGTGTGTACTTGGAGGTGTGTACTGGGAGGTGTATACTGGGAGGTGTGTACTGGGAGGTGTCTAGTGGGATGTGTGTACTGACTGGGATGTGTGTACTGGAATGTGTGTACTGGGAAGTGTGTACCGGGATGTGTGTACTGGGAGGTGTATACTGGGATGTGTGTACTGGGATGTGAGTACTGGGAGGTGTGTACTGGGATGTGTGTACTTGGAGGTGTGTACTTGGAGGTGTGTACTTGGAGGAGTGTACCTGGAGGTGTGTACTGGGTTGTGTATACTGGGAAGTGTGCACTGGGGTGTGTGTACTGGGATGTGTGTACTTGGAGGTGTGTACTGGGAGGTGTGTACTGGGAGCTGTGTACTTGGAGGTGTGTACTGGGAGGTGTGTACTTGGAAGGTGTGTACTGGGAGGTGTGTACTGAAAGATGTGTACTGGGAGATGTGTACTGGAAGGTGTTAATTGGAAGGTGTTTACTGAGAGGTGTGTACTGGGAGATGTGTACTGGGAGGTGTGTACTGGGAGGTGTATACTGAGAGGTGTGTACTAGGTGTGTACTGGGAGGTGTGTACTAGGTTTGTACTAGGTGTGTACTAGGTTTGTACTAGGTGTGTACTGGGAGGTGTGTACTAGGAGTGTGTTATGGGAGATGTGTACTAGGAGGCGTGTACTGGGAGGTGTGTGCTGCGAGGTGTGTACTGGGAGGTGTATACTGGGAGGTGTGTACTGTAAGATGTGTACTGGGAGGTGTGTACTGGAAGGTGTTTATTGGGAGGTGTTTACTGAGAGGTGTGTACTGGGAGGTGTGTACTGGGAGGCGTATACTGGGAGGTGTGTACTGGGAGGTGTGTACTGGGATGTGTGTACTGGGAGGTGTGTCCCGGGAGGTGTGTACTGGGAGGTGCACTGGGAGGTGTACTCAGTTATGTGTACTGGGAGGTGTGTACTAGGATGTGTGTACTGCGAGGTGTTTTTTGGGATGTGTGTACTTGGAGGTGTACTAGGAGGTGTGTACTGGGAGGTGTGTACTGGGAGATGTGTACTGGGAGATGTGTACTAGGAGGTGTGTACTGGGAAGTGCGTACTTGGATGTGTGTACTGGAAGGTGTGTACTGGGATGTGTGTACTTGGAGGTGTGTACTTGGAGGTGTGTACTTGGAGGTGTGTACTGGGAGGTGTATACTGGGAAGTGTGTACTGGGGTGTGTGTACTGGGATGTGTGTACTTGGAAATGTGTACTTGGAGGCGTGTACTTGGAGGTGTGTACTTGGAGGTGTGTACTGGGAGGTGTATACTGGGAGGTGTGTACTGGGAGGTGTCTAGTGGGATGTGTGTACTGACTGGGATGTGTGTACTGGAATGTGTGTACTGGGAAGTGTGTACCGGGATGTGTGTACTGGGAGGTGTATACTGGGATGTGTGTACTGGGATGTGAGTACTGGGAGGTGTGTACTGGGATGTGTGTACTTGGAGGTGTGTACTTGGAGGTGTGTACTTGGAGGAGTGTACTTGGAGGTGTGTACTGGGTTGTGTATACTGGGAAGTGTGTACTGGGGTGTGTGTACTGGGATGTGTGTACTTGGAGGTGTGTACTGGGAGGTGTGTACTGGGAGCTGTGTACTTGGAGGTGTGTACTGGGAGGTGTGTACTTGGAAGGTGTGTACTGGGAGGTGTGTACTGAAAGATGTGTACTGGGAGATGTGTACTGGAAGGTGTTAATTGGAAGGTGTTTACTGAGAGGTGTGTACTGGGAGATGTGTACTGGGAGGTGTGTACTGGGAGGTGTATACTGAGAGGTGTGTACTAGGTGTGTACTGGGAGGTGTGTACTAGGTTTGTACTAGGTGTGTACTAGGTTTGTACTAGGTGTGTACTGGGAGGTGTGTACTAGGAGTGTGTTATGGGAGATGTGTACTAGGAGGCGTGTATTGGGAGGTGTGTGCTGCGAGGTGTGTACTGGGAGGTGTATACTGGGAGGTGTGAACTGGGAGGTGTATGCTGGGATGTGTGTACTGGAAGGTGTTTATTGGGAGGTGTTTACTGAGAGGTGTGTACAGGGAGGTGTGTACTGGGAGGCGTATACTGGGAGGTGTGTACTGAGAGGTGTGTACTAGGTGTGTACTGGGAGGTGTGTACTAGGAGGTGTGTACTGGGAGATGTGTACTGGGAGATGTGTACTAGGAGGTGTGTACTAGGTGTGTACTGAGAGGTGTGCACTAGGAGGTGTGTACTGGGTGATGTGTACTAGGAGGTGTGTACTGGGAGGTGTGTGCTGCGAGGTGTGTACTGGGAGGTGTATACTGGGAGGTGTGCACTGGGAGGTGTATGCTGGGATGTGTGTACTGGGATGTGTGTACTGGGAGGTGTGAACTGGGATGTGTGTACTTGGAGGTGTGTACTTGGAGGTGTGTACTGAGAGGTGTATACTGGGAAGTGTGTACTGGGGCGTGTGTACTGGGATGTGTGTACTTGGAGGTGTGTACTGGGAGGTGCGTACTGGGAGGTGTGTACTTGGAGGTGTGTACTGGGAGGTGTGTACTTGGAAGGTGTGTACTTGGAGGTGTGTACTGGGAGGGGTGTACCAGGAGGTGTGTACTGGGAGGTGTGTACTGGGAGATGAGTACTGGAAGGTGTGTACTGGGATGTGTGTACTTCGGTGTGTATACTTGGAGGTGTGTACTTGGAGGTGTGTACTGGGAGGTGTATACTGGGAAGTGTGTACTGGGGTGTGTGTACTGGGATGTGTGTACTTGGAAGTGTGTACTTGGAGGCGTGTACTTGGAGGTGTGTACTTGGAGGTGTGTACTGGGAGGTGTATACTGGGAGGTGTGTATTGGGAGGTGTGTAGCGGGATGTGTATACTGACTGGGATGTGTGTACTGGGATCTGTGTACTGGGAAGTGTGTACCTGGATGTGTGCACTGGGATGTGTATACTGGGATGTGTGTACTGGGATGTGTGTACTGGGAGGTATGTACTGGGATGTGTGTACTTGGAGGTGTGTACTTGGAGGTGTGTACTTGGAGGTGTGTACTTGGAGGTGTGTACTTGGAGGTATGTACTGGGAGGTGTATATTGGGAAGTGTGTACTGGGGTGTGTGTACTGGGATGTGTGTACTTGGAAGTGTGTACTTGGAGGCGTGTACTTGGAGGTGTGTACTTGGAGGTGTGTACTGGGAGGTGTATACTGGGAGGTGTGTACTGGGAGGTGTGTAGTGGGATGTATGTACTGACTGGGATGTGTGTACTGGGATCTGTGTACTGGGAAGTGTGTACCGGGATGTGTGTACTGGGAGGTGTATACTGGGATGTGTGTACTCGGATGTGTGTACTGGGAGGTGTGTACTGGGATGTGTGTACTTGGAGGTGTGTACTTGGAAGTGTGTACTTGGAGGAATGTACTTGGAGGTGTGTACTGGGAGGTGTATACTGGGAAGTGTATACTGGGCTGTGTGTACTGGGATGTGTGTACTTGGAGGTGTGTACTGGGAGGTGTGTACTGGGAGCTGTGTACTTGGAAGGTGTGTACTGGGAGGTGTGTACTGGAAGATGTGTACTGGGAGGTGTGTACTGAGAGGTGTGTACTGAGAGGTGTGTACTAGGTGTGTACTGGGAGGTGTGTACTGAGAGGTGTGCACTAGGAGGTGTGTACTGGGAGATGTGTACTAGGAGGTGTGTACTGGGAGGTGTGTGCCGCGAGGTGTGTACTGGGAGGTGTGTACTGGGAGGTATGTACTAGGAGGTGTGCACTGGGAGGTGTATACTGGGATGTGTGTACTGGGAGGTGCGTACTGGGATGTGTGTACTTGGAGGTGTGTACTTGGAGGTGTGTACTTGGAGGTGTGTACTGGGAGGTGTATACTGGGAAGTGTGTACTGGGGTGTGTGTTCTGGGATGTGTGCACTTGGAGGTGTGTACTGGGAGGTGTGTACTGGGAGGTGTGTACTGGGAGGTGTGAACTTGGAAGGTGTGTACTGGGAGGTGTGTACTGGGATGTGTACTAGGTGTGTACTGGGATGTGTACTGGGATGTGTACTGGGATGTGTACTAGGTGTGTACTGGGATGTGTACTGGGATGTGTACTGGGATGTGTACTAGGTGTGTACTGGGATGTGTACTAGGTGTGTACTGGGATGTGTACTGGGATGTGTACTGGGATGTGTACTGGGATGTGTACTGGGATGTGTACTGGGTGTGTACTGGGAAGTGTGTACTGGGAGGCGTGTACTGGGAGGTGTGTACTGGGAGGTGTGTACTGGGAGGTGTGTACTGGGTGATGTTTACTAGGAGGTATGTACTGGGAGGTGTGTACTGGGAGGTGTGTACTGGGAGGTGTGTACTGGGAGGCGTGTACTGGGAAGTGTGTACTGGGAGGTGTGTACTGGGAGGTGTGTACCGGGAGATGTGTACTAGGAGGTGTGTACTAGGAGGTGTGTACTGGGAGGTGTGTACTGGGAGGCGTGTACTGGGAAGTGTGTACTGGGAGGCGTGTACTGGGAGGTGTGTACTGGGAGGTGTGTACTGGGTGATGTTTACTAGGAGGTATGCACTGGGAGGTGTGTACTGGGAGGTGTGTACTAGGAGGTGTGTACTGGGATGTGAAGCTGCCGGAGAGAGGGAGAAAAAGCAGAAGAAAGAGAGGGATAAAGAAAGGTGAAGAGAAAGTGAATGTGATAGAAGAGAAGGGAAGGAAAGTGGAGGTATAAGGAGGAAAGAGAAAGAGAGAGAGAGAGAGAGAGAGAGAGAGAGAGAGGGAGGGAGGATTATCACTCTCTGCACTCAATATATATGAATAAATATATCAACAGAAGTAATATTTAGGCCTGAGCAAATAGACCTATGGATTTGTGGTGATGTACGTGTGCCGTGTGTGCGTGTGTGTGTACACGTGTGTGTGTGTGTATGGGTCACGATATCAGCAAAGTTCGCATGCGACCCACGGCGTGGGCAGTGTCCCCTGATCTTGTTCACACACACACGCGCGCGCGCGAGCGCGTAGTGGAGGCAGAATACATACACAGTTTTAAGAAGAGGTATGATAAAGTTCTTGGAGCAGGGAGAGAGTGGACCTAGTAGCGATCAGCGAAGAGGCGGGGCCAGGAGCTATGAATCGACCCTTGCAGCCAGGAGTACACACACACACATACACACACACACACACACACACACACACACACACACACACAAACACACACACACACACACACACAAACACACACACACACACACACACACACACACACACACACACACACACACACACACACACACATACACACACACACACACACACACACACACACACACACACACACACACACACACACACACACACACACACACACACACACACACACACACACACACACACACACACACACACACACACACACACACACACACACACACACACACACACACACACACACACACACACACACAAACACACACACACACACATACACACACACACACACACACACACACACACACACACACACACACACACACACACACACAACACACACACACACACACACACACACACAACACACACACACATACACACACACACACACACACACACACACACACACACACACACACACACACACACACAACACACACACACACACACACACACACACACACACACACACACACACACACACACACACACACACACACAAACACACACACACACACACACACACACACACACACACACACACACACAAACACACACACACACACACACACACACACACACACACACACACACACACACACACACACACACACACACACACACACACACACACACACACACACACACACACATGTATCTTCAAGCAAGGATAAAATACGATCAATAAGACGGTGTAGTTTGGTATAATGAGAGAACATCAGTCAACATGGGTAAGAAAGAGAGGGATCATTGGTTCACATTGATCTTGGTACGCAGCTTGTGGTGCAGGTGCACACACCTCACGTCCACACATGAATACATGTCAACACCACCTTTTGTTTCACTTCATTCCGGGCAAAGGAGTCACTTCAGCTCCCAACAGGAGAATATCACTTCGCCGGGACTTCATTCCAGTTCTTTCAAAATAAACCCACAGATATAGTGAAAAAAAAAGTCAAAATCGTGGTGATATGTTAACGTACAAAATACTAAGAGGACTCAACAGGGTGAATAGAGTGGAAATATAAACACATATGCAGTATAATGTGATCCTTTATTGACAACGTTTCACCCACACAGTGGGCTTTTTCAAGTCACACACAGATCTACCTGGGGTGGAAGGTACGGGAGTATTTATAGTCAGGTTCAGAATGTTGAGGTCAGGTGGAGAATGCTGCATCTGATGATCTACCGGGTGGAGTTATAGAGTCTTGGGTAGCTTGGCAGGGGTATTGGACAAGTTGTGAGTAGACCTTCTGTAGTGTTCTATGTTCTTATGTGGGATAGCGATGAAGATAGTGAAACGTTTTCAATAAAGGATCACATTATACTGCATATGTGTTTATATTTCCACTGTGTCGGTATTTGATACCATTTATTTCCAGGGTGAATAGAGATGGGAAACAAGTAAGCGAAGGCACAGATGGAAGCTGAATAACTCAGATGAGTCATAAGGACGTTAGCAAATATTTCTTCAGCTTTTCAGAGTTGTTGGGAAGTGGAACAACTAGGAAAGTGTAGTGATAGAAGCAGGATCCATACATAGGTTTAAGAAGAGGTACGATAAGGCTTTAGGAGCCAGACTGAACCTGGTAGCGATCAACGAAGAGGCGGAATCAGGAGCTGAGACTCGACCCCTGCAACCACATATAGGTGAGTGCACACGTAAACACATGCCCGGAGCTGTGACGCGACCCCTGCAACCACAACTAGGTGAGTACATGCACAAACGCACACACACACTTCCTAGAATAATTTTCTAAATATATCACATCGTAATTGTTATAATTTACTTCTAGATCAATTAACTTTGTGTTATCATGCTGGTGGGTCGCGTTGGTGAAGCCAGCTCCTCCTCCCTCCCTCCCTGCACGTTGTTGTGACACAGTCTGGCTACGGTGAGTGTTCCAAACTTAATATTGACTCCGGCCAGGAGCTTCACATACCACACTGCCTACACACCACTATAATCCTAACCACGTGGTTTCCAACAGCTGTCTAACGACTACGTGTCTTAAACCTTGTCTCTAACAAGTGAAGGTGCTTGACACTTCCCTGACTCCATCAGAGATTAGCAGCTGGACTGGTACCTGAAGTTAGTGCCCGATCAGCCGGGCTGTGGTTCGTACGTTGGGGTACGTGAGGCCGGAAGTAACACTCCAAGATGATTTGAATAGACTGATGCAATGGTCGGAGAAGTGGCAGATGTAGTTTAATATAGACAAATGCGAAGTTTTAAATGTTGGACAGGAAAATAACCATACCACATATAAACTAAATAATGTTGATCTTAATACTACTGATTTCGAAAAGGATTTAGGAGTTCTGGTTAGCAGTAATCTAAAACCAAGGCAACAATGCATTAGTGTTCGCAATAAAGTTAACAGAATTCTTGGCTTCATATCTAGAAGTATAAATAATAGAAGTCCTCAGGTTGTTCTTCAACTCTATATATCCTTGGTTAGGCCTCATTTAGACTATGCTGCTCAGTTCTGGTCACCGTATTACAGAATGGATATAAATGCTCTGGAAAACGTACAGAGGAGGATGACAAAGATGATCCCATGTATCAGAAATCTTCCCTATGAGGATAGACTGAGGGCCCTGAATCTGCACTCTCTAGAAAGGCGTAGAATTAGGGGGGATATGATCGAGGTGTATAAATGGAAAACAGGAATAAATAAAGGGGATGTTGAAGATTGAGACACTTATGCAGCATATGGGAATCTTTAATCAGGAAACGTTTCGCCACACAGTGGCTTCATCAGTCCAATACAAAGAGGAAGGCGTAAGGAGAGGAGGAGTATGAGGTAATCAGTCCCTCAGCCTGGAGTCGATGTGTTCAGTCCATCCATCAAAGGGGATGTAAATAGCGTGCTGAAAATTTCCAGCCAAGACAGGACTCGCAGCAATGGTTTCAAGCTGGAAAAATTCAGATTCAGGAAGGATATAGGAAAGCACTGGTTTGGTAATAGAGTTGTGGATGAGTGGAACAAACTCCCGAGTACAGTTATTGAGGCTAAAACGGCGTGTAGCTTTAAAAATAGGTTAGATAAATACATGAGTGGGTGTGGGTGGGTGTAAGTTGGACCTGACTAGCTTGTGCTACTAGATCTGATGCTGTGCTCTTTCCTTAAGTGGAAGTGACCAGAGTTGGTGGGTCATTGGGACATGGACCTGCTCAGCATGGGTCAGTAGGCCTCTTGCAGTGTTCCTTCTTTCTTATGTTCTTATGTACAGGGAGGCCTGGTCAAGGACTGGGCCGCGGGAGCGTTGAACCCCACAACGCCCTCCAGACATATACCAGGTAGCATAAAGGAAGAGTACTGGCAAAATTATTTCCCCTTTCCACTTCTCTTTTCCAGCAGTTGTTGCCTCAGTGTCGGAGGCTGTGCATTAATGCCTATCCAGGGAATCTTTGTTGATTAATAATCTTGATCACTGTACAATATTTGTATTAAACGTAATACTGTACCATAACATAAATAACAAACTGTCGTCTCACACTGGAATGAAGGACGATCCTGGCTGTCTGCTGTCTGCCACTCAACTACCACATGAAGGACGATCCTGGCTGTCTGCTGTCTGCCACTCAACTACCACATGAAGGACGATCCTGGCTGTCTGCCACTCAACTACCACATGAAGGACGATCCTGGCTGTCTGCCACTCAACTACCACATGAAGGACGATCCTGGCTGTCTGCCACTCAACTACCACATGAAGGACGATCCTGGCTGTCTGCTGTCTGCCACTCAACTACCACATACAC
>NW_027197222.1:35000-65969 GCF_038502225.1 Cherax quadricarinatus | reverse complement strand
CTTTGACAGAATGAAGAACAGAATAAGACGACTAAATTCTCGCCTGGACAGATCTGTCATTTCAGCAGAGCTTTCAACACCGGAGGGATGTGGGTGACCTTACTGTTATATACAAGACCAACATTGTCAAGATACCACACTTAATAATAATAATAATAATAATAATAATAATAATAATAATAATAATAATAATAGTCTTTCTTTCTACAAGTACATGTACAAGGTATACAGGCCTAGGTATACAGGCCCCTTGTTATGCAGGGCATTTGAAACAAATTAGGTCAGTTATGTCAAAGGATGCGACCCACACCAGTCGACTAACACCCAGGTACCAATTTCACTAATAAGTTTACATGGACAGCAGGTGCTTTAAGAGAGAGCTTCTTAATATTTCCACCCGTACCGGGGATCGACCCCCGAATGTCGGAGTGCGCTACAGTCAACCTACGGACACACTGGCTCCACTCCGAGGACGACGAGAATTGAGCCTTTACACCACAATACGGGCAGCAAGCAGCAACTACACTCTGAGTGCATCCTTTTCCTGAACATCGCGACTGGAACATGTTCGTATAGCATAATAACATCAACGAAATGAAGCCAGGTGACTGAATGAAATCGCTTGCCCTCAGATGGCTCCAACTTCACCCTGTTCTCTACTTGTGTGTCTAGTAACAATAAAAATGCTATAAAATAAGCTAATGTAGGTAACAGCTCTTAGCTTGTAAATAAGTTAGGAATCCTGAACCTGACGTGCAATCCTGTGTGAAGATAGAGGGAGGGAGAAGGGAGAGAGAGAAGGAGAGACAGAGAGAAAGAGAGAGAGAGAGAGAGAGAGAGAGAGAGAGAGAGAGAGAGAGAGAGAGAGAGAGAGAGAGAGGACCTGCCATGTATGGGCCAACAGGCCTACTGCAGTGTTCCTTCTTTCTTATGTTCTTATGTTCTCTAGTTAATAATAGTGTTAGTTAATAATAGTCTCTAGTTAATAATAATGTTCTCTAGTTAATAATTAATAGAGCTGATTTGGGATTCCTGCTGACCCTGTGTGCTGACCCTGTGTACTCGATTAACACGTCTTTATTAAGATGTTAAAAGCTTCTCTATGGTTAGGCAGTTCTGCGTATGAAGATTAAGACACTTATGCAGCATATGGAAATCTTTATTCAGGAAACGTATCGCCACACAGTGGCTTCATCAGTCCAATACAAAGAGGAAGGCGTAAGGAGAGGAGGAGAATGAGGTAATCAGTCCCTCAACCTGGAGTCGATGTGTTCAGTCCATCAATCTTGTAGAATGTACAGCATAGGAACGAACGAACGAAAGTTCAGGTAAGATCCCAAATGGGATGAGCGGGGAAGACGGGACAGACGAAGAATAGTGCTGGAGAGGAGTGTTCTTAGTCGTAGAAATAGAGCCAGGGCTTAACCCAGCAGCAAAGGCGATCGTGGGACAGATATTGAAAAGAGAAATTCCGGTTCTTCTGTTGGGACTCCGGTGGGGTGAGCTGGGAGTAAGGGACTTGCGACCTTTAGAGCTAGAGAGGAGTGCAGAACTGAGTCATGTCTTAACCCAAAAAAGCTAAGGCGAACGTGGGTCAGAGAATGGTACCTGTCTTAGAAGGTACCTGTCAGCGGATCTAAGGTTATTTGTAAGTAGGGTTAGGAGCAGGATCATGCAAGGAGTAGAAAAGGTTGTGTTGGTTTGTGGGTCTGCGAATGTCTTCGTCAAGGAGAGAGGTCCAGTAGTCATGTCGTGTCTCAAGTTTGTCTATCTGTCTGTCACTGAGCCTCTTCCAGTACAGATTCAGCGCAGGGACGTCTAACTGGGCATGGAGAGACTCGCTTGTGGCGAAGTCCTCCCATCTGACATCAAGCACCCAGCGCAGCGCCTTGTTCTGGACACGCTGCAGTTTAAGTAAGTTTGTTTTTGCTGCAAGAGAGAGGGCTAGAGGAGAGTAAGTTATCAGAGGACGTATTAGGGATTTGTAGAGGTGTAGTTTGGTGCGTTGAGAGGCATGTTTCAGCTTGTAGAGGCCCGCAAGGGCCTTACTAGCTATTGCATGCCTTGAGTGAATGTGTCCGTGTAAACGAAGAAGGTAGTCAAGATTAACGCCAAGGACAGTGACAGATTGTGTGATAGGGAAGTAAGTGCGGGTGTCAGCTGTTCTGAGTTCGACAGGTAATGGAGGATCACGTTTCCTGTAGTTAAAATACGTAATGCTGGATTTTGCTGCATTGGTTTTGATCCTCCATTTTTGTTCCCAGATGGCTATCCTGTCAACCTCATTTTGTGTTTTGTGTGTGAGTGTATCTATATTGGCATGAGTGATAAGTTGTGTAATGTCGTCTGCATAGGCTAGTGTGATGGAGTTGTGGTGTATAGGTGTTGGAATGTCGTTAGTGTATAAAATGTAGAGGGTAGGGGAAAGGACAGATCCCTGGGGTACTCCAGCATTTAGTGTGAAGTAGTCAGAGTAACAGCCTTGGAATTTGATTCTCATGGTACGGCCGTCTAGGAAGTTGCAGAGGAGTTTACGAGTATTGAGAGGCAGGTTGAAGTTAGTGCAGAGTTTGTACTTGAGCCCCTCGTGCCACACAGTGTCAAAAGCTTTTTCAACGTCTTTTGCAACCAGGGCTGTCCTGTTTCTTTGTTTTGTGTTTATGTGGATGTAGTTGAGAATGATGTTAATGGCATCCTGTGTGGATCTGTGTGTTCTGAAGCCAAACTGGCCATCTGAAAGTAGAGAATTATGTTCCAGGTATCTGCGAAGGCGATGATTAATGAGTTTTTCAAAGAGTTTTCCTAAAGTTTCGAGGAGGCTGATAGGGCGATAGTTTCTAGGGTCAGAGTGGTCTTTATTGGGTTTAGGAAGGAGGATAGCAGTAGCAGCTTTGAAGAGGGAAGGGAAGTATCCAGAGGCAAGGGAGGCATTGAGGAGGTTTGTGTAGGCAGTAATGATAGAGTCAGGAAGGTGTTTCAGGATAATATGGTTTAGGCCAGAGGCACCAGGAGCCTTTGGAGGAAGGTGTCTGAGGAGAGTTTTAATGTCTGTGTTGTTGAAAGGAGTGTCGAGTTCTTGGGAGGAGGTAAGAGTGTCTAGATGTATGTGGCTGTCTGGTGTTGTTTCTTGTGTGTGTGCAGTGTTCCAGTGTTCTATGTTCTGAATGTGTTGAATAACGTTAGGGTGAGGTGGGTGAGCGTGGAAGATGTTCTCCCAGATGTGTTTGAAGATGTTGGTAGCAGCCTGTGGGTCTGAGATGTGTGTGTTGTTGTGGGTGATGTGTTTGAATTTGTTGGTGGGAGTAGTGCCTCTGATTTTTTTGATAAAGTTCCAGAAGGCTTTAGTGTTTTTAACACGCTGCCTGTCCGCTTGTTGTATTAGTCGTGACCAGTGATTGTTGTGGTCTTGGTCTAGGCTGTGTAAAATGTTGTTTCTAAGGTAAGTGAGATCTAATCGGACTTGATTAAATCTATGTGTGTTGTAGAGGAAGCGGTTGTGGTAGCAGATAATTAGTCTTCTTGTTCTGAGTGACGGTTTGAAGGAATAACGAGTGGTGTGAGTTTTCTTTGGTATTGCGATGTTGGCTGCTTGTGTAATGGTGTCCTGGATGAGATCAAGTTGAGTATCGATGTCAGAGATAGGTTTGTTGTTGTAGTCATAGGTGAGGTTAATATTGTCTATGTGTTGTTTGAAAGCATCCCAGTCAGCGTTCATGTAGGAGAATGAAGGTGTGGTTGGAATGAGGATAGGGTTGGAGGAGATGTGTAAGATGACTGGGATGTGATCAGAGCCTGTAATAGGGCCAGGTGAGATGTAATGTTGAAATAGAGAGCTGGCTCGGTTTGCCAGAATGATGTCTGGTTTGCCTTGGCCCGTGTGGTTGAAGAAGGTATTGAAGTCTGGGCCAAGATGAATTAGGTGTTTATGGTTTGTGAAGTTGAGTAATTGGTGACCAAGTTGGTTGTTACTGGTGTGATGAAAGGCAGTGTGTTTGGCATTCATATCAGCTAGTAGGTAAGTTGGTGTGTTGGTGTAGTTGAAGACTAAGGAGAGGTCGTGTATGTTGAGAGTAGTGTTTGGGCGAGCATAGGTGGTGAAAAAGATAAAGGGGCCAAGGTGGGTGTGTATTCTGACCCCAAGACAGTGTTGGTGAATAAAAGGGATTGGGAGAAATTCATGTTTTATGTTGGAATTGACAAGGATGGCAACCCCATCGTGGGGATCATAGGGGGACTGTAGTGCAGTATAACCATAATGGCGGATACATTGAGGGGCTTTGAGGCAGGTACTGTTTAGCAAAACAATATCTGGCCTCTCTGCTTCAAGGAGCTCGGCCAGTAGGTGTCTAATTGTAAAGTAAGAACGTACGTTGAACTGAATCGCCTTAAACGTGATTTAATGGTTTCGTCTTAGCAAAGTTAATGTCGGGGGAGGAGTTTGGATTAAAGCCCGTGATAGTGGTGCCATCAGTGGATGAGTGTTTGTAGGTGCTACGGACCCGTTTCCTGGAGGGGGAGGAAGAGATGGATCTGTTTTTATGTTCTTTGGTCTGTCCGTTAGAAGTTGGGGTAGGTTTAGGTTTGAGTGGATTTTGTCTGGAGGAGGTGGAGTTGGACCTGGATGAGGTTTTGGTTGTGGTGGAGTGGGCGAAGGTGGATGCAGAGGAAGTGGAAGTTTTGGTAAGCTGTGAGGAAGTGGAAGCTTTGGAAGGGGATGAAGTGGGTAAGGAAGTGGGGGGAGGGGTGGTCGTAGCAGTAGCAGTAGGGGTGTTGGTGGGAGGTGTAGAAGTAGTGAAGAGAGGTAGTGGAGGAGAGCTGGTGGGAGTAGGAAGTGGGGGGTGGGAGAGAGGAAGGAGGGAGAGGTTGTAGGAGGCTTGGAAGAGAAGCAGGAAGGAGGGATAATTAAAGAGGGAAGATTGTTAGCAGACAAGATTAGGTTAAGGACATGTGAGTAGTCTGATTGGTAAGCTTGTGAGATTACCATCGCAGAGTGGGCAGCAGTGGCAAGTTGACAGTTAGTTTTGTAGTCTAGTGTGGGTGTAGAAGGAGAAGTGCTTGTAGTCTGTGTGTTGGTGTTTGATGTGTGTAGAGTAGAAGAGGTAGACCAAGTGCGTGGGGAGGCCCAGGCATTGGGGGTAGGGGAGGGAGGTGTGGAAGGGGAGGGAGGTAAGGAAGGGGAGGGAGGAACAGGGAAGGGGTTGGGTAGGGAGGGAGGTTGGTTTGCTCTGAGGGAGGAGAGAATGTGCTTTCTAGAAGGGCAGGAATTTGCAACTGCAGTGTGTGACCCGCCGCAGTTAGAACATTTAAGGGGGAGGTTGCAAGTATTCCAGAAGTGGCCAGTTGCTGAACATCTGGAGCAGACTTGTGTAGATGTGCATGTGTTTTTGTCGTGGCCGAATTTGTAGCATTTAAGACATTGTGTGATTGGGTGGAAGTTCGGAGTGAAGAGAGCGTTTGGAGGAATGCGGATGGTCTTGGCAAAGATTCCTTGACTGAAGAGTGTAGAGGCGTCAGCAGGAGTAGAACAGCGTATTTTGAGAATGGTAGAGTTTTCTGGTCTGTAAATATCGTCAACAGAGACTTTGTTCTTAGTAATGATATCTTTTATTAAGTCTTCTTTGTCTGTGTCATAGGCTGTCAGGAGAGAGTAGTCTACGTGTTTAGCAATGACTGTGCTTTTGGCACGGTGCTCCGGAGTCCAAATAATGGTGAAGCCTGCGTTGAGAAGTTTTTGTCTGGTATCGCTTGAGGTGTACGCTTCGTAGGAATGTTTGTCAAGAAGGAGTTTGAAGCCTGAGTTGGTTTTGAAGACTTTAAGTTGAGGTGCACCAGTGATCTGATATAATAAATTTTCCGGACAGATAGTGGCATCAGGATTAGAAAATTTGAGGTTTAGCGAGAAGGAATTGGATTTAGTAGAAGCAGAGGCAGGTGTGGGAGGTTGGGGGAGAGTGGAAGGGGGGTGGGAGGTGGAAGGCAACGAAGGCATCGTCTAATTACGAAAAGATGTAATTGGAGGTGACAATCGGCCAAAAAGTGAGAGTACTCAGCTAGGCAAGTACGTGTAAGTAGACACACGTACTTGCCTGGCGCAGGACACTGAGGAGGTGAACTGTAGCTTGATGGAGCACTGTATATCCTGAGTGGTGGCGAGACTGGCTGTATGGCGTGCAGTCAACAGGCGAAGAGAATTCAGGCAGCAAGAGGCTTCCTGCCCTTCGGTCGGCAACCACCGACGCACCAATCCTGATGGTGGAGAGGAAGACGAAGGTCCAGCAAGCACTACTCAACACGGGGTAATTTCGAGAGAGGCGAGATCGTCGATGTGTTAGGTAAGCACACGTCACCACTCGAGCTAAGTCGCTTGATCGCTTCTCACTGTCGAAGTGTTCTACGACAGCATAGGGCCGTAGACGTGGCTTATATACTGTAGTGAGGTGACGTGAAGCAGATGGAGGCGGGGTCATAGTGGTACCATCCACTAGTCGAAGTAGGTCTTCGTCCAAAGGTTGAACAAGTGTTGAAGAATTCTTTGTAACAAGATCCCATGATGCTGCAGTGTCCGACAGTTGTGATGAATGGTTTGAAAAACCGACAAGTTGAAGATTAAGACACTTATGCAGCATATGGAAATCTTTATTCAGGAAACGTTTCGCCACACAGTGGCTTCATCAGTCCAATACAAAGAGGAAGGCGTAAGGAGAGGAGGAGAATGAGGTAATCAGTCCCTCAACCTGGAGTCGATGTGTTCAGTCCATCAATCTTGTAGAATGTACAGCATAGGGCCGTAGACGTGGCTTATATACTGTAGTGAGGTGACGTGAAGCAGATGGAGGCGGGGTCATAGTGGTACCATCCACTAGTCGAAGTAGGTCTTCGTCCAAAGGTTGAACAAGTGTTGAAGAATTCTTTGTAACAAGATCCCATGATGCTGCAGTGTCCGACAGTTGTGATGAATGGTTTGAAAAACCGACAAGTTGAAGATTAAGACACTTAGGCAGCATATGGAAATCTTTATTCAGGAAACGTTTCCTGAATAAAGATTTCCATATGCTGCATAAGTGTCTTAATCTTCAACTTGTCGGTTTTTCAAACCATTCATCACAGTTCTGCGTATGTCGCTGAAGCTATGCTGTTCAAATGGTCGCACCTTCACCATCCTAAGGTGCGTGCGCACCTTAGGATGCTACATTAACATCGAATATATAGGCTCTATAGCTTCTCACTGAGATTTCAGAAGGCCTTTATTTAATCAGGAGCGTTATTCAGCAGCGTAATCAGCGGTGTCGCAACTTTAATAATTCTGATCACAAATGACCAGATATCCCAGCGGAAGCTGATGCTGGGTCCGCCTTAACTGCGCAACTTCTAGTCCCGATATTGCACTCGTTATCAACTTACGATATTTATGTTGCTCGTTCATTACCACCCTGAGACTCGTGTCTTCAGAGCCCATGCATATTTATCAGTCTCCTTCACTGAGCTCACTATCGTGCTCCAGCGACTTCATCTCCGAGAAGCTACAAGTTAGTGTTTGTGTTAACTTAAAGTGCTGTTCTTCAAGGCTAGGGAACACGTGGGTATAACAAAGACCGTAGGTCCGAGGGCCCTTGCTCCTTTTCTTAAGCCAGCGTTTAAGAGAAAGATCTTTTTTGGCTTGTTTCAGTGATTAAAGGGTCAAGCTGGAGGCTTTATATTCCTGTTTAACCCCTTAGCTGCTCATCGTTCAAGCTAGAGAAAAGGCGAAGATAATAAAACCAGTGGGCCAGGAGGCTTCACACATTCTTTATGCCAGACTTTAAGAGGAGTTATTTAGGCTCAGCTTCGTGATTAAAGGGTCAAACTTGCAGCTGTTATATGCGGGTATGACCCCCTCAACGTGCAGGAAATGTGTGAGATTGCCTTAATGGAAATGCTCCTGTGAGAGGCTGTTAGAATAAGTACTGTGGGGAGGGAGAGAGAGAGAGAGAGAGAGAGAGAGAGAGAGAGAGAGAGAGAGAGAGAGAGAGAGAGAGAGAGAGAGAGAGAGAGAGAGAGAGAGAGAGAGAGAGAGAGAGAGAGAGAGAGAGAGAGAGAGAGAGAGAGAGAGAGCAAGCATGGAAAAGATAATTATTAGAGGACCTGGATGTCCACATCGAAGCTGTTTGCTGAAAAGAGCTAACTACCTTAATCTAGATTTATAACTGTTGAGTATCATCTTGGTGTCTGAGTCAGTGATAGAAAAGTAAAAGGCTCTTTTCCCATCCTTCACATCCTCCGGCCAATGCCGTCATAAATACAGCAGAAAAAAAAAGATGCTGGAACTTGTACTCAAATTAAATAGGTTTAGGTTTAGAAAGGATGTAGAAAAGTACTGGTCTGGAAACAGAGTAGTCGATTAGAGAATTATCTGACTAGTAATGTCAATGAAGTCTAAACCTTGAGTAGCTTCAAATATAGGTTGAATAAATACATGAGTGAGAAGCGTTGTATTTGAGTTGTTCTTGCACAACCTGAGTTAGTAGGATTAACAAAGCTTATTCTTTGGGTAGCCTTGAGAATGGACTGGAAAAATATTTTGTTAGAGAGTTTGGGTTTGAGGAGGATCTGAGTGGTATGGACCGGTAGACCTTCTGCAGTGTTCCTCCATTCTTATGTTCTTATGGGCGCAAGACAAGGAATACAAATAACATCTACTAAGTTAGTACTCTTGTTATCTTGACTACGTTTCTTTCTCCACTGCCACTAATAGAGCTGTTTGTTAGTGCTTCCAGTGGTGGTTATTACATTTCTGTTATGACTATCGCTACTAGCAATGACTTTTAAGGCTAGCCGACAGACAAAGTGGGAGCTCCTAGGCGCAAAAAAACACAGAAAATAAATGCTACGCCTTTTTTTGACGAAAAGAACTAATAACGGTGTAGGATTGTCAAAGGAACCTGACAAGATGCAAAGAGAGGAGCAGGGATCATCTCTATGTGATAACTGTTGGAAATACTGAATGACTAATACAATATGCAGTCGTGCAAGAATAGTTTCTCCGAACACGACAAAGATGAAAAGAGATCAACTAAGAACGTAAATCTTGTCGTAACGGTTGTCGTCCGCATACTTGGACCAAAAAGAGTTGCTATGGATACCAAACGATGTTAAAATACATCCGGAAATCTGACCATCTTTTGTAACTGCTAAAGATAAATTGATTTTGGGGGGTGGAACGTGCAGAAGAGTCTACGTGGATATTAATATGATTACAGAAGAGGTGACACAGCCACTGTTGAATACGAGAGCGACAATGGGATGCGAGGAGTCAATTTATGAACAGATTGAGAGTCTAACACAACACGAAAATAAGCAATGCGAAAGAACGCAGTAAAAGTTGCACATTATTCTGATGTGAAAATAAAAGTCCAGTTAAGCAACTTTCCCTCTATCACTCTATCTTGAAAAATAACTGCATATCCGTCGAAGAATTTATAGCCATCAGTGAAGACAATAGTAGCACGTGAGTGTAACTGAAAACTGGGAAGGAAGAGAGTGTGCAAGTCCACAGCAGTGATTTCAGACTAGAATTGGAAGGGATGAGAGACATACTGGAATCATCACTACCCTGCAAGGTGGAAAATGAAAGAAATGAACATGGTGAACAGAAACGGGAGGTGGACTGAGAAAAGTTACTAGAGTCTGAAGGCGAAGAATAAAATAGTCGACTGGTGTGGGTCGCATCCTGGGACACTGACCTAATTTGCCCGAGATGCTCAGCATAACAAGTGGCTTTCTATGTAGTAGTATGTCATTGTTGTCAGCTAGGACTGTATACCATGTACATGTACTTGTAGTAAATAAAGATTATTATTATTATTATTAATAAAGAAGTATGACGATAGAAAGTGCCAGCTTTACTAACGTTTTTATTAGGTATCCTCAAAGGGATACCTTTAAGAGGTTACCTCAATGATTTTTGTTTTTTCCTTCCACCTACTTTTCGATTTTATTTTCCTCGTAAGTTGAAAACGCCTCATCCAGACGGCATCATATTTTCAACACTTGTAATAGTAACATTCTATAACAAGTGTCGTTTTCACGCGCCCTGTGACACGACTTACTGAACACATTTCCAGCATCCTGGAATGCCTCAGATAACCTCCAGGATGCTCAGCTTCAAAGTTTCACAAAAGGTGGCAAAAAATATGAAGTCGGCGGAGAGTAAAATTCAGACGAATTGGTGCAGATTTATCGGCTTTCTGTGTAATTGTGAGAAATTTTTATTACAGTTAAATAAAATTCAGATTTCCTCTCCTGACCGGCTTCAGTATTTAATGGCTGTCGTATCTTAGGCCCAAAATAACAGTTAAGTTCCATTTGCGTGCATTAAATTTTTTGGACGTAGTGAAATAGCAAAAATAGTGCGCATCGCAAAAGTTAACAAGTTTTGCCTGTATCTCAATTTTCTGCAAGCAGCACAAGTTCTAATAAGTTAAATATGAGATAATCAGTCACTCGGCTTTGAAGAAGTAATATTAAGGTTATCAGTGAAAAGTTCTCATCTTCAGTCTTAATATGAAGCTAAGAGACTTTTAGATGAGTGAGACACATGAGGAACAGCACACTATTTGAATATACTACTATAGAATAATCCTAAACCACAATACTGCTATACTAATATATATTCCTATAATATTATAGCAATAGTCTATAATAATATTTTTTGTATAGTACTACGATAGTATAGTATTATAATATATTAAAGAATATACTATATTAAAGTATAGCACTACTGCAATATTCCTTTCAAGCCAGGAGCTTGTAATAACCCAGGAGCTTGTAATAACCCAGGAGCTTGTAATAACCCAGAGCTTGTAATAACCCAGGAGCTTGTAATAACCCAGGAGCTTGTAATAACCAAGGAGCTTGTAATAACCAAGGAGCTTGTAATAACCAAGGAGCTTGTAATAACCAAGGAGCTTGTAATAACCAAGGAGCTTGTAATAACCAAGGAGCTTGTAATAACCCAGGAGCTTGTAATAACCCAGGAGCTTGTAATAACCCAGAGCTTGTAATAACCAAGGAGCTTGTAATAACCAAGGAGCTTGTAATAACCAAGGAGCTTGTAATAACCAAGGAGCTTGTAATAACCAAGGAGCTTGTAATAACCAAGGAGCTTGTAATAACCCAGGAGCTTGTAATAACCCAGGAGCTTGTAATAACCCAGAGCTTGTAATAACCAAGGAGCTTGTAATAACCAAGGAGCTTGTAATAACCAAGGAGCTTGTAATAACCAAGGAGCTTGTAATAACCCAGGAGCTTGTAATAACCAAGGAGCTTGTAATAACCCAGAGCTTGTAATAACCCAGAGCTTGTAATAAACCAGAGCTTGTAATAACCCAGAGTTTGTAATAACCCAGAGTTTGTAATAACCCAGAGCTTGTAATAACCCAGAGTTTGTAATAACCCAGAGTTTGTAATAACCCAGAGCTTGTAATAACCCAGAGTTTGTAATAACCCAGAGCTTGTAATAACCCAGAGCTTGTAATAACCCAGAGTTTGTAATAACCCAGAGCTTGTAATAACCCAGAGTTTGTAATAACCCAGAGTTTGTAATAACCCAGAGCTTGTAATAATCCAGAGTTTGTAATAACCCAGAGCTTGTAATAACCCAGAGCTTGTAATAACCCAGAGTTTGTAATAACCCAGAGTTTGTAATAACCCAGATCTTGTAATAACCCAGAGTTTGTAATAACCCAGAGTTTGTAATAACCCAGAGCTTGTAATAACTCAGAGTTTGTTATAACCCAGAGTTTGTAATAACCCAGAGCTTGTAATAACCCAGAGTTTGTAATAACCCAGAGCTTGTAATAACCCAGAGCTTGTAATAACACAGAGTTTGTAATAACCCAGAGCTTGTAGTAACCCAGAGCTTGTAATAACCCAGAGCTTATAATAAAGCAGAGTTTGTAATAACCCAGAGCTTGTAATGACCCAGAGCTTGTAATAACCCAGAGCTTGTAATAACCCAGAGCTTGTAATAACCCAGAGCTTATAATAAAGCAGATCTTGTAATAACCCAGAGCTTGTAATGACCCAGAGCTTGTAATAACCCAGAGCTTGTAATAACCCAGAGCTTGTAATAACCCAGAGTTTTTAATAAAGCAGATCTTGTAATAACCCAGAGCTTGTAATAACCCAGAGCTTATAATAACCCAGAGCTTGTAATAACCCAGAGCTTGTAATAACCCAGAGCTTATAATAAAGCAGAGTTTGTAATAACCCAGAGCTTGTAATAACCAGCCTCAATGAACACATTTACGCATGTAGGAACGATAACCTGAACAACGCCTGTGTACAACACCGAAATTCCACCAATCATCTCATGAAATTCAAAGACGCCCAATTAGTGATCAAAGAAATTAATTTCCGCAGACGCAAGTGCCTCGAATCAGCACTGATCGCTGTTTCGAATACAATTAAACAAAACAACGGCAGCTTCACCATCTCCGAAGTCTTAGCAAGAATCCTCCTGAAAACAGTAAACCCTGCCATCACATAGTCTCTCCTGTTATACTACACAAAGCACAGAGAGTGAACACTGAAACAACCTGCCTCATTCCAGTTTATATTTGTCCAACCTATTTTTATGTTACCCAAGTAATAGCTTTTATATCCTTTTACTCATGTACGAATTAATTGCTCTACCATATTGTATTACTTTTGTCACTACCACTACTACTACTACTACTACTTCCACTAGTGAACATCGAAATGGTACCTCACTAGTATTCACCTCACTCTGAGCCTTTATATACCCTCTGTGTCCATGTACTGTTTGTAATGGCTTGATAAAGCTCCTGGAGAGCGAAACGTTGCCACAATAAATGTCACATTAGTTGCACTTGTGTCCTTTTACTTTACAGGTTCAGAATGATTTTTGCGAAATTACTGCATACACAAATTTTCGCTTGTCTTTTCTTGCAAGAAGGGCATTGCTACTTAAGCCAAGATTGCAAGTTTTAACTATTCGGCACGACACACACACACACACACACACACACACACACACACACGCACGCACACACACACACACACACACACACACACACACACACACACACACATATATATATATATATATATATATATATATGTATATATATATATATATATATATATATATATATATATATATATATATATATATATATATATATATATATATATGTATATATATATATATATATATATATATATATATATATATATATATATATATATATATATATATATATATATATATATATATATATATATATATATATATATATATATATATATATATATATATATATGTATGTATATATATATATATATATGTTTATTTATTTATATTTATAACCTAACAACTACTGTGAAAAATATTGAAATTCCAAGTGCTTTTGTGATTTTTCACATTATCAAAGAACAGCAGAAAACTTATAAAGCTGAGATATCACCTCAGATACACTATTACACCCGTCCTAGAATTATTGTCCTAGAATTATTGTCCTAGAATTATTTTCCTAGAATCATTGTAGTTTTAAATTCTGTCTGAACTTCTGGAAAGTAATGTATCTCACTGTTGTTAAATAATACCAATAAAATTTATGCTAAGTTAGATTAGGTAGATATGTTAGATTTAATGAACTTTTTCTTTCTACGGAGGTTTAAAAGATACATAAATTTTTCAGTGCATATTAAAAAAAAATTCTAATTTCAGGGCATTTCATGATCGACTCACGAAATCGTAGTGATACGATTGCAAACAATCTATACCACGGGTGAGGCTTGATCCCGCGGTCGGAGTCGTAAAGGTCCACACCGACGCGTTATCCACTTTATATCGCGTTGATCTAGAGCTTCACGAGTCTCTGACCGCGAGTTCAATTCCCACCCGTGGTACTGTTTGTTTCATTTCACCTATTTCGACTGTCATTGTACAGTATGATATAAATACCGATGGTTAACTCTAATCGGTACCTAAAGGATTAAAATCTTCGTAATATTAGTACAAAGGTAGAATCTTATCAATCCTAATTCGTTCTGTTAGCAAGACATAATCTTAAAATACGATCCAGAATCAAGATACAATCCAGAATCAAGATACGATCCAGAATCAGGAAGCAGGATAAGTGTTTCCTGACAATGGAATTCGAGAATACTACTCTACAGTGATCTAATGTTTGAAGTGTGATAGGTAATCCTTTGTTTGTACATTGTTCTGTAGTGACCCTATAATTTCGAGTGGCGGAAAACCTACTGTTACATTATCTGTGATTCTTAAAAACAGATATACGGTGAATACCAAAAACCCAGCAAAAGCACCGGTCGAAACTCCAAAACGCTCCACTAAGCAAATTAACACATGACTCAAGATCCGCGTTAGAAGAAATTTTCACATTTTTTCGCAGGAAAAAAGTGCTAGCGGGCAGCAGTATGTCTTGGTGGCGGGCCAGAGGCTGCTGAGCAAGGCATCTTTCCACGGGAGTGCTGACTTTGCTGCAACTTTCCACTAACAACGGCTGGAGAGAGAGAGCAGCCGGGATGTATATAACCTGCCTGCCTCTGAGAGGTCGTCTAGGAGAATAGTACTTGAGACGTACAGAAAGCCGTACAAGGAAACGTATAGTCAGTAAGACATAAACGTAGCAGTGAGAAAGACGTAGAGGGGAACGGAAAGACAGTAAGATGTACTGGAAGACGGTACGACGTACTGGAAGAAGGTATGACGTACTGGAAAACAGCATGACGGTCTAGAAGACAGCATGACGTACTGAAGACAGTATGTCATACTGGAAGAAAATTTGACGTACTGGAAGACTGTAAGACGTACTGGGAGACAGTATGAAGTAATGGAAGAACGTATAACGTAATGGAAGACAGTATGACGTAATGGAAGACAATATCTAGTACTGGAAGACGGTATGACGTACTGGAAAACAGTTTAACGTACTGGTAGACAGATAACAGACAGGGGGACAGTAAGACGTAAAAGGAGACATTCAGAGACATAAAAAAGACATCTGAGACGCCAAAGGAGACAGTCAAAGAGACGTATAATAGGGCAATAAGACGTAAAAGCAGATAACGAAAGGTTAGGTTAAGTAACGTAATTTTCGTTTCCTGACGCGGGTCTTAGCCACATGATGACCCGCAACTGGAGCTTTTAGTCATCTGCCCGAGACCTTTAGCTGGCTTACCGGCCCACCCCATCAATAATTATAGTTATGGTTATAAAATTTGTTCTTATATAGCCAGGGAGACGTACAAAGAGAGAATGACTGAAACAGTGAGTAAAACTAACACAGAGGCAGTCAGAAAGTCAGGGAAAACACAGAGACCTGCTGCCGGACTTTGGTTATAACAATATTGAAGAAAATATTTTACTCTCAGTAGTTACTTAAAATTCAAAATGAATTGTGAGTTGAGCGAATGCATTTAAATACTAAATTCAATATTCTTAAAACACATATAAAAATATTTCAAATTCATTATGGTAATAATGGAATTATTACTCAACCTCAGCATTACCTAATGTAATGTAATTTTTCTTTACAAATTTGTACCAAATATATTTCTGATCAGCTTGAATTTACTTATAATTACTTAAAATTATTATTGTGTAATCTTCAGAGTAATTGTATAAATTTGTCCTTACCATGCTTATTCGGCACAAATAATTTTTTTTAGGTCAACCTCGTCGGTTCGGCTTATGTGTGTGTGCGAATTCCTTGCATTGTTCAAATCTCTAGTAAGGCTGATGCATGCAGGGGATGAGACGAAAAGCTGTAAGCCTTCTCCCTGAAAGCTGGCTGCCTTGGATCAAACGTGTAGCGCAAGCTCGCCAAGGTATTGGTCCAGTGTGGTGAGAATGGTAAGGCACTGCGTACCTTGTTCCAAGGTTGAGTCTCTTTCGGCCAGAGATCAGTGTTTATATATATATATATATATATATATATATATATATATATATATATATATATATATATATATATATATATATATATATATATATATATATATTATATATTATATATATATAAAGAGGGAAGTACCACCTCTATAGCTGGAAAGGGGACCCTCATCCTCAGAGAAGACAATAAACGTACCTCAGGGAAAACTCAAGGTTCTCCCCGGAGCTGTTTGAATATTTTCTTCTCCTACCACCCCCTATATTTATATTCTATGTGAACATTTATTAATAAACAAAATACATTTACAGAAAAAAACATAAACATGAATACAATGGCACAATGTATCAAAGATGATGAATTTCCTCCAGCTCCTCCGAGGCTGGACGTGAACCAAGTATGCAGCAAGCATTTCCCCTCTGGATGGCGACGCTGAGGCGCTGGAACATGAAAGTGGCTGCCCTTGGGTCCCTGGTGGTGTCGATGGGTCTGGAACCCAATTCTTTAAGGAAACGTGTGGCATTTTTTCCCCATGATCCCAAGGTCTCTGATCCCACTGGGACAAATTGATACTGTTGGCTAATGTCCCTGTACTTGCTGATCTTGTACTCCTCCCTGTGGTCAGCAGCTCCTCCCTGTCGCCCCACACTGTGATGGATATAGGTGTCAGCCAGTGTGGACACACAGGTATAGTCCCATGCTAAGAGCTTGCCATTCTTCCAAGGATAGATGGTGATCCCGTCGGGGCGGTTTGCTGGGTTGTGGGTATTGTTTGCTGCAAGTGATCGTGGCTCCCTCTCGGCAGGGCATCCAGCTGTAGCAAGGGTTCTCTTAATGATGTCGTTGACCTCATTGTGTCTTGCATGCCAGCCCTTGGTTTTGGAACAGTTAAGACCATGTAGACCGTATTGGTCTGCTTGCACTTCGCCGCAAATACACATATATTCTGTGTGAATTGGGGCAGCAAGGCGCAGAGCCACTGCAATACGGAGGGTCTTAGGGTCGAGTCGCGTTCCCATTGCCGATATGGGAACTGTTTGGAGGAAGTCCCCGGAGTGAGGTGCACTCACAGCCTGGAGACGGGCAATCTCCCTATCTGATGTTGCAGCCCTGAGCATGTTGGCAAGCACCTTTTCAGCAATTGGGCTACCCCAGCTTGACTGTTTGTGAGCCAGTGCTGCACTAGGGTTAGGTGCTGGAGCAGCAAGAGTCTCCCATTCGGTGATGGCACTGACATAGCTAGGGTCTTCTATTCCTGCTGAGTCACTGAGGGTGTCAGGAAGAATTTGTCTTATCAACTCGTTTGATGCAATGGAAGAGGATAGGAAAGCTGGTAGAGCAATCTGGGAGGATCTGCGTACTCCTAGCCCTCCAAGCCTGACCGGAAGTGAGGCTTGCAACCACTGTCCATCGTCAAGGGAAAGATTCAATACACTCTCTAGCATGGCCTTCAGGAGAGAGTCATATTCCTTGAGTTTTGGACTGCTGAAGGCTGGGGAGCATCTCAGAAAATAGGTAAGTTTTGGGGTTGACAGGCACCTGGTGAGTAGGTAGAAGGCATCGTGTGTGTCAATGTCTTTCATCCTGCTTTCCATCGTCCGGAGGTCTGGAATTCGCAAGAGCAGGCGAAATATACACAAACACTGATCTCTGGCTGAAGGAGACTCGAACCTACGAACCTTGGAACAAGGTACGCAGTGCTATACCAATCGCACCACACTGAACAATACCTCGGCGTGCAGCTTGCGCTACATTGCCAGAGATTAGTGTTTATATATATATATATATATATATATATATATATATATATATATATATATATATATATATATATATATATATATATATATATATATATATATATATACATATACATATATATATATATATATATATATATATATATATATATATATATATATATATATATATATATATATATATATATATATATATATATATGCTGAATAGATAAAACTTGCGATTTTGGCTTAAATAACAACGCTCATCTTGCCATATAGGACAAGCGAAAATTTGTGTATGCAGTAATTTCGCAAATATTATTCTGAACATAACGGAAAAAAATATATTCCGCTGTGTTTGTTTATTACAAAGTGAACTATAAGATGATGTATCATATGCCAACTTGTATACATTAGAGTACATACCAACATAACATTCGTGATGTAACATGTGCTAACATCCACACATAACATTATAACATAACTTAGTATGGAAGATATTATTTAACAAAAAGACGCTGACCAGTTTACCAGAAATTCCATGTGTGTGTGTGTGTGTGTGTGTGTGTGTGTACTCACGTATTTGCACTCACCTATTTGTAGTTGCAGGGGTTGATTCATAGCTCCTGGCCCCGCCTCTTCGCTGGTCGCTACTAGGTCCTCTCTCCCCCTGTTCCATGAGCATTATCATACCTCGTCTGAAAACTATATATGGTTCCTGTTTCCACTTCGTCGCTGGCAAGACTATTCCACTTCCTGAGAACTCTATGACTAAAGAAATGCTTCCTAACATCCCTTTCACTCATCTAAGTCTTCAATTTGCAATTGCGACCCCTTGTTTCAGTGTCCCATCTCTGGAACATCCTGTCTCTGTACACCTTGTCAATTCCTCGTAGTATTTTGTATGTTTTTATCATGTCTCCCCTGACCCTCTTGCCCTCCGGTGTCGTCAGGTCGGTTTCCCTTAACCTTTCCTCGCAGAACATCCCCCTTAGCTCTGGAACTAGTCTTGTTGCAAACCTTTGCACTTTCTCAAATTTCCTGACGTGCTTGATCAGGTGTGGGTTCCAAACTGGTGCTGTATACTATAGTATGGGCCTGACGTACACGGTGTACACAGTCTTGAACGATTCCTTACTGAGGTATCGGAACGCTATTCTCAGGTTTGCCAGGCGCCCATTCGCTGCAGCAGTTGTCTGGTTGATGTGCGCCTCAGATGTGCCCGGTATTATACTCACCCGAAGATCCTTTTCCGTGAGTGACGTTTGCAGTCTTTGGCCACGTAACTCATACTCTGCCTGCAGTCTTCTTTGCTCTTCTCCGATCTTGATGACTTTACATTTGGAGGGGTTAAATTCGAAGAGCCAGTTCTTGGATCAGGCATCCACCCTGTCCAGGTCTCTTTTTAGTCCTGCGTGATCGTCATCCGATCTAATTCTCCTCATTAACTTCACATCATCTGCAAACAGGGACACTTCTGAGTCTATCCCTTCCGTCATGTCATTTGTATATACCAAAAATAGCACTGGTTCTAGGACTGACCCCTGTGGAACCCCGCTCATCAGAGGCGCCCACTCTGACACCTCATCACGTACCATGACTCGTTGTTGCCTCCCTGTCAGGTATTCTCTGAGCCATTGCGGTGTCCTTCCTATTATGCACGCCAGATCCTCTAGGTTTTACACAAATCTCTTGTGAGGAACTGTGTCGAAGGCCTTGTTGCAGCCCAAAAAATGCAGTCTACCCATCCCTCTCTCTCGCGTCTTACTGCAGTTATCTTGCCCTAGAACTTCAGTAGGTTTTCACAGGAATCTCCTTCCCTGAATCCGTGCTGGTTGTCGTTTATAAGTTTATTTTGTTCTAGGTGCTCCACTGCTCTCCTGATAATCTTCTCCATGACTTTGCATACTATACACGTCAGTGACACTGGTCTGTAGTTTAGTGCCTAGTGTCTGTTTTCTTTCTTGAAAACGTGGACTACATTCGCCGTCTTCCGTACCTCAATTATATGCCTAGTTGCAATGTATGTGTTGAAAATTATTGTTAGTGGCACACACAGCGTCTCTGCTCCCTGTCCAAGGATCCACAGAGAGATGTTGTCCGCTCCCATCGCCTTTGAAGTATCAAATTCATCAAGCAGCTTCCTCACCTCCTCCTCGGTTGTGTGTATCTCATCCAACACTTGTTGGTTTATCCCTTGCTAGTGTACCCTCCTATTGTGACATTCTGGAATCCTTTCTGTCTCCATGGTAAATACTTCCTTAAATCTCATGTTGAGCTCCTCACAATACTTCTTGGTCGTTTCTTGTGAGCTCTCAACCTTCCTTCCTCAGCCTGATTACCTGGTCCTTGACTATTGTCTTCCTCCTGATGTGGCTATACAACAGCTTCGAGTCAAGCTTGACTTCGATTCTATGTCGTTTCCGTACTGTCGCTCGGCCTCCCTTCTTATCTGTGCATACTCGTTTCTGGCTCTTCGATTAATCTCTTCATTTTCCTGGGTCCTTTGTCTACTCTTCGTTTCCCATTCTCAGGAGCACTTAGTTTTTGCCTCACTGCACCTTTGGGTAAACCAAGGGATTGTTCTGGTCTTCCCATTATTTCTGTTGCTCTTGGGAACAAACCTCTCCTTTTCCTTCTTGCATTTTGTTGTCACGTAGTCCATCATTTCGTTTACTGATTTTCCTACCAATTCTCTTTCTCACTGAACCTCCTGCAGGAAGTTCCTCGTGCCTGTGTAGTCCCTCTTTTTGTAGTTTAGTTTCTCCCATCCTACTCCTGTTACCCTTTCCACTTGTAACTCTACTATGTATTCAAATTTCAGAACCAAGTGCTCACTAGCTCCGATTGGTCTTTCATATGTAATGTCCTCGATATCCGAACTACTCAGGGTGAATACGAGGTCCAGTCTTGCTGGTTCGTCCTTACATCTCTGTTTCTGGTAGTGTCCCTGACATGTTGATGCATGAGGTTTCCAAGTGAAAACATCCATCAATTTGGCTCTCCATGTTTCAGGACCCCATGTGGCTCCACGTTTTTCCAATCAATCTCCTTGTGATTGAAATCGCCCATGACTACTAGCTTTGTCCTACCCGTGTGGGCTCGTCTGACCACCTCAGCTAGTGTATCTACCATTGCTCTGTTGCTCTCTTCATATTCTTCTCCTCTACTCTTGCAGTTCTGTGGTGGGTTGTACATCACTGCCATGACTAACTTGTACCTATTATATAATCCCTTTCACCCATTTAGTCCATTCCTTCCGCTGTGTATGTGTGTGTGTGTGTGACAGTATTATGAAGATTATATACGGATATGCCTATGTATGACAAAAAAAATTATATGTGTGGTATTTTATGTATTTGTGTGTATATGCATGATAGTGTATGTGTAGGGTGCCAGTGTGGAGATGCATACATGATATAAGTGCTTGTGTGTACATGCATGTTCGTGTATGTATAGGGTGCCAGTGTGAAGATGCATACATGCTGTTAATGCATGTGTGTTTGCATGATGGTGTATGTGTAGGGTGCCATTATGGAGATGCATACATGATGTAAGTGCTTGTGTGTACATTCATGTTCGTGTATGTATAGAGTGCCAATGTGAAGATGCATACATGATGTAAATGCATGTGTGTACATGCATGAACCGGAATGTGTAGGGTGCAGGTGTGGAGGTGAATAAACGATATAAGTGCTTGTATGAATACCTATGGACTCGTGTGTGTTTTGCAACCCGTAAAAACAGATTAATTATTATTATTTAAATTTTCCTGGTGGTGAAGAGTTTAGTTACCACACTGGTACTCCTTGTGATGGAGAGTTTAGTTACCACACTGGTACTCCTGGTGATGGAGAGTTTAGTTACCACACTGGTACTCCTGGTGATGGAGAGTTTAGTTACCACACTGGTACTCCTGGTGATGGAGAGTTTAGTTATCACACTGGTACTCCTGGTGATGGAGAGTTTAGTTACCACACTGGTACTCCTGGTGATGGAGAGTTTAGTTACCACACTGGTACTCCTGGTGATGGAGAGTTTAGTTACCACACTGGTACTCCTGGTGATGGAGAGTTTAGTTACCACACTGGTACTCCTGGTGATGGAGAGTTTAGTTACCACACTGGTACTCCTGGTGATGGAGAGTTTAGTTACCACACTGGTACTCCTGGTGATGGAGAGTTTAGTTACCACACTGGTACTCCTGGTGATGGAGAGTTTAGTTACCACACTGGTACTCCTGGAGATGGAGAGTTTAGTTACCACACTGGTACTCCTGGTGATGGAGAGTTTAGTTACCACACTGGTACTCCTGGTGATGGAGAGTTTAGTTACCACACTGGTACTCCTGGTGATGGAGAGTTTAGTTACCACACTGGTACTCCTGGTGATGGAGAGTTTAGTTACCACACTGGTACTCCTGGAGATGGAGAGTTTAGTTACCACACTGGTACTCCTGGAGATGGAGAGTTTAGCTACCACACTGGTACTCCTGGTGATGGAGAGTTTAGTTACCACACTGGCACTCCTGGTGATGGAGAGTTTAGTTACCACACTGGTACTCCTGGAGATGGAGAGTTTAGTTACCACACTGGTACTCCTGGAGATGGAGAGTTTAGCTACCACACTGGTACTCCTGGTGGTGGACAGTTTAGTTGCCATTTTGGTACTCCTGATGGTGGAGAGTTTAGTTACCACACTGGTACTCATGTGTGTTAAATGCCCTGAAAGCCGATAAGTTGAAGACTGAGACACTTATGCAACATATGGGAATATTAAGGAAACATTTCGCCACACAGTGGCTTCTTCAGTTCAATACAAAACAAAGAGGGGTAAGGAGAGGAGGAGTTTGTGGTAATCTGTCCCTCAGCCTGGAATCGATGTGTTCAGTCCATCACTCTTGAACGAAGTACAGCATATGGCCAGAAAAGTGACTTACATACAGTAATCAGGTGAGTGGAAGCAGGAGGAGGCGGGATCACAGTGGAACGTTTCCTTAATAAAGATTCCCATATATGGCATAAGTGACTCAATCTTCAACTTGTCGGTTTTCAAACCATTTATCACATCTGTCAGACACACTGCGACATCATGGGATCTTGATACTAGTAATTTTCCAATTTTTGTTTCAATCTTTGGACGAAGACTTACTTACACTAGTGGATGGTCCCACTGTGATCCCGCCTCCTCCTGCTTCCACTCACCTGACTACAGTATATAAGCTACTTCTCCGGCCGTATGCTGTACTTTCTACAGGAGTGATGAACTGAACTCATCGATTCCAGGCTTAGGGACTGATTACCTCAAACTCCTCCTCTCCTTACCCTTCTCTGCTCTGTATTGGACTGAAGAAGGCACTGTGTAGCGAAACGCTTCTTTAATAAAGATTCTCATATGTTACATAAGTGTCTCAGTCTTCAACTTGTCAGTTTTTTAGCAATATAACATTAGACGAAATGGGCATGTAGTTTCTTAGATTATGTACTGGTGGATAAGTTGATGAGTAAACTTCGAGATGTGTTTATAGAGGGGCTACAAATATATCAGATAATTTTTTAGTTGTAGCTGGAGTGAGAGTGAGAGGTAAACAAGGTGTAATGATAATGGTATCAGAAAGTGTAAGGTGAAGGTTAATAAACTAAAGGAGGATATCAGAGTAAGATATAAGTACCTAATGGTAGAAAGTTGGGCTAGAAAGAGCGCAGATAATGATGTTGAAGAGTTATGGGGTAGATTTAAGAATGCAGTGTTAGTGTGTTGAGCAAACTTGCGGATATAAGAGGGTGGGTGCAGCAGGGCAGAGGAGTGATTGGTGGAATGATGAGGTAAAGAGAGTATAGTAAGAGAAGTGAAATAAGGAGGGAGAATTACATAAAGAGAAATAGAGGTTAGGAGAGTGGTGAAGGAATGTAAAAAAGAGAGCAAATGAGAGTGAGTGAGATGCTGTCAATAAATTTTGCTGAGAATAAGCAGTTTTTGGAGTGAGATGAATACGTCGAGATAGCCTAGGGAACGAATGAATTTGACAGTTAAAAATACAAGAGGAGATTTATTATTGTTATATATACCGTCTCACGACGTTATATAAAACACTAAGAACCAAAGAAAGAATGAAACGTATTGACACATTATTTAAAATCAGCTTCCTGCTGTTATCACCGTTAGTGCTGCCATTGTCAGTACTTTTTATATCCTAAATACAGTTAACTGTTTAAATGTTCGATTTTTACTATTGCTAATTTTCCAGATATCGTTTTATATTTTCCATTATGGAAAGGAAAGGAAAATTATTTAGCATAATCGAGAGCACGATGATTTACGCAGATAATAAATTACGAAAATAGTGACGTAAAAAGTTCCTGAATCCCAAGTGTGTGTGTGTGTGTACTCACCTATTTGTACTCACCTATTTGTGATTGCAGGGGTCGAGTCCTAGCTCCTGGCCCCGCCTCTTCACCGGTTGCTACTGGGCCCTCTCTCTCCCCGCTCCATGAGCTTTATCAAACCTCGTCTTGAAACTGTGTATGGTTCCTGCCTCCACTACGTCATTTTCTAGGCTATTCCACTGCCTTACAACTCTATGACTGAAGAAATACTTCCTACTATCTCTCTGACTCATTTGTGCCTTCAACTTCCAATTGTGGCCTCTTGTTTCTGTGTCCCCTCCCTGGAACATCCTGTCTTTGTCCACCTTGTCTATTCCACGCAGTATTTTATATGTCGTTATAATGTCTCCCCTGACCCTCCTGTCCTCCAGTGTCGTCAGGCCGATTTCCCTTAATCTTTCCTCATAGGACATTCCCCATAGCTCTGGAACTAACCTTGTCGCAAACCTTTGTACTTTCTCTAGTTTCTTGACGTGTTTTATCAAGTGCGGGTTCCAAACAGGTGCTGCATACTCCAGTATGGGCCTGACATACACGGTGTACAGTGTCTTGAACGATTCCTTACTAAGGTATCGGAATGCTGTTCTCAGGTTTGCCAGGCGCCCATATGCTGCAGCAGTTATCTGGTTGATGTGTGCTTCCGGAGACATGCTCGGTGTTATACTCACCCCAAGATCTTTCTCCTTGAGTGAGGTTTGCAGTCTTTGGCCACCTAGCCTATACTCTGTCTGTGGTCTTCTGTGCCCTTTCCCTATCTTCATGACTTTGCATTTGGCAGGATTAAATTCGAGAAGCCATTTGCTGGACCAGGTGTCCAGTCTGTCCAGGTCTCTTTGAAGTCCTGCCTGGTCCTCATCTGATTTAATTCTCTTCATTAACTTCACATCATCTGCAAACAGGGACACTTCTGAGTCTAACCCTTCCATCATGTCGTTCACATATACCAAAAATAGCACTGGTCCTAGGACCGACCCCTGTGGGACCCCGCTCGTCACAGGTGCCCACTGTGATACATCATTACGTACCATGACTCGTTGTTGCCTCCCTGTCAGGTATTCTCTGATCCATTGCAGTGCCCTTCCTGTTATATGCGCCTGATGCTCTAGCTTCTGCACTAATCTCTTATGAGGAACTGTGTCAAAGGCCTTCTTGCAGTCCAAGAAGATGCAATCAACCCACCCCTCTCTCTCGTGTCTTACTTCTGTTATTTTATCATAAAACTCCAGAAGGTTTGTGACACAGGATTTGCCTTCCATGAATCCATGCTGGTTGGCATTTATACTCTTGTTTCGTTCCAAGTGCTCCACCACTCTCCTCCTGATAATCTTCTCCATAACTTTGCATACTATACACGTCAATGACACAGGTCTATAGTTTAGTGCCTCTTTTCTGTCTCCTTTTTTTAAAAATGGGACCTACATTTGCCGTCTTCCATACCTCAGGTAGTTGCCCAGTTTCCAGGGACGTGTTGAAGATTGTGGTAAGTGGCACGCACAACATAACTGCTCCCTCTCTAAGGACCCACGGAGAGATGTTGTCTGGTCCTATTGCCTTTGAGGTATCTATGTCCCTTAGCAGTTTCTTCACCTCCTCCTCATCTGTATGTATGTCGTCCAACACTTGTTGGTGTATTCCTTGCTGGTGTCCCCATGTGGTCTGTCCCCCCAGAGACCTTCCTGTCTCTACTGTAAATACTTCCTTAAATCTCGTGTTGAGCTCCTCACATACCTCTTGATCGTTTCTTGTGAGTTCTCCACCTTCTTTCCTCAGCCTTATCACCTGGTCCTTGACTGTTGTCTTCCTCTTAATGTGGCTATACAGCAGTTTCGGGTCAGATTTGACTTTCGATGCTATGTCGTTTTCATACTGTCGCTGGGCCTCCCTCCTTATCTGTGCATACTCGTTTCTGGCTCTTCTACTAATCTCCTTGTTTTCCTGGGTCCTATGCCTCGTATACCTTTTCCATTCTCTGTTGCATTTAGATTTTGCCTCCCTACACCTTCGGGTAAACCAAGGACTCGTTTTGGTCTTACTATTATTTCTGTTTCCCTTGGGAACAAACCTTTCCTCTGCCTCCTTGCACTTTGTTGCCACATATTCCATCATCTCGTTTACTGATTTTCCTACCATTTCTCTGTCCCACTGCAGGAAGTTTCTCATACCTGTGTAGTCCCCCCTTTTATATTGTGTGTGTGTGTGTGTGTGGGTGTGTGTGTATGTGTGTGTGTGTACTCACCTATTTGTACTCACCTATTTGTGGTTGCAGGGGTCGAGTCCTAGCTCCTGGCCCCGCCTCTTCACCGGTTGCTACTAGGCCCTCTCTCTCCCCGCTCCATGAGCTTTATCAAACCTCGTCTTAAAACTGTGTATGGTTCCTGCCTCCACTACGTCATTTTCTAGGCTATTCCACTGCCTTACAACTCTATGACTGAAGAAATACTTCCTACTATCTCTCTGACTCATTTGTGTCTTCAACTTCCAATTGTGGCCTCTTGTTTCTGTGTCCCCTCCCTGGAACATCTTGTCCTTGTCCACCTTGTCTATTCCACGCAGTATTTTATATGTCGTTATCATGTCTCCCCTGACCCTCCTGTCCTCCAGTGTCGTCAGGCCGATTTCCCTTAATCTTTCTTCATAGGACATTCCCCTTAGCTCTGGAACTAACCTTGTTGCAAACCTTTGTACTTTCTCTAGTTTCTTGACGTGCTTTATCAAGTGCGGGTTCCAAACAGGTGCTGCATACTCCAGTATGGGCCTGACATACACGGTGTACAGTGTCTTGAATGATTCCTTACTAAGGTATCGGAATGCTGTTCTCAGGTGTGTGTGTGTGTGTGTGTGTGTGTGTGTGTGTGTGTGTGTGTGTGTATGTGTGTGTGTGTATGTGTGTGTACTCACCTAGTTGTACTCACCTAGTTGAGGTTGCGGGGGTCGAGTCCGAGCTCCTGGCCCCGCCTCTTCACTGATCGCCACTAGGTCACTCTCCCTGAGCCGTGAGCTTTATCGTACCTCTGCTTAAAGCTATGTATGGATCCTGCCTCCACTACATCGCTTCCCAAACTATTCCACTTACTGACTACTCTGTGGCTGAAGAAATACTTCCTAACATCCCTGTGATTCATCTGTGTCTTTAGCTTCCAACTGTGTCCCCTTGTTACTGTGTCCAATCTCTGGAACATCCTGTTTTTGTCCACCTTGTCAATTCCTCTCAGTATTTTGTATGTCGTTATCATGTCCCCCCTATCTCTCCTGTCCTCCAGTGTCGTCAGGTTGATTTCCCTTAACCTCTCCTCGTAGGACATACCTCTTAGCTCTGGGACTAGTCTTGTTGCAAACCTTTGCACTTTCTCTAGTTTCTTTACGTGCTTGGCTAGGTGTGGGTTCCAAACTGGTGCCGCATACTCCAATATGGGCCTAACGTATACGGTGTACAGGGTCCTGAACGATTCCTTATTAAGATGTCGGAATGCTGTTCTGAGGTTTGCTAGGCGCCCATATGCTGCAGCAGTTATTTGGTTGATGTGCGCTTCAGGAGATGTGCCTGGTGTTATACTCACCCCAAGATCTTTTTCCTTGAGTGAGGTTTGTAGTCTCTGACCCCCTAGACTGTACTCCGTCTGCGGCCTTCTTTGCCCTTCCCCAATCTTCATGACTTTGCACTTGGTGGGATTGAACTCCAGGAGCCAATTGCTGGACCAGTTCTGCAGCCTGTCCAGATCCCTTTGTAGTTCTGCCTGGTCTTCGATCGAGTGTATTCTTCTCATCAACTTCACGTCATCTGCAAACAGGGACACCTCAGAGTCTATTCCTTCCGTCATGTCGTTCACAAATACCAGAAACAGCACTGGTCCTAGGACTGACCCCTGCGGGACCCCGCTGGTCACAGGTGCCCACTCTGACACCTCGCCACGTACCATGACTCGCTGCTGTCTTCCTGACAAGTATTCCCTGATCCATTGTAGTGCCTTCCCTGTTATCCCTGCTTGGTCCTCCAGTTTTTGCACCAATCTCTTGTGTGGAACTGTGTCAAACGCCTTCTTGCAGTCCAAGAAAATGCAATCCACCCACCCCTCTCTCTCTTGTCTTACTGCTGTCACCATGTCATAGAACTCCAGTAGGTTTGTGACACAGGATTTCCCGTCCCTGAAACCATGCTGGCTGCTGTTGATTAGATCATTCCTTTCTAGGTGTTCCACCACTCTTCTCCTGATAATCTTCTCCATGATTTTGCATACTATACATGTCAGTGACACTGGTCTGTAGTTTAATGCTTCATGTCTGTCTCCTTTTTTAAAGATTGGGACTACATTTGCTGTCTTCCATGCCTCAGGCAATCTCCCTGTTTCGATAGATGTATTGAATATTGTTGTTAGGGGTACACATAGCGCCTCTGCTCCCTCTCTCAATACCCATGGGGAGATGTTATCTGGCCCCATTGCCTTTGAGGTATCTAGCTCACTCAGAAGCCTCTTCACTTCTTCCTCGGTTGTGTGCACTGTGTCCAGCACTTGGTGGTGTGCCCCACCTCTCCGTCTTTCTGGAGTCCCTTCTGTCTCCTCTGTGAACACTTCTTTGAATCTCTTGTTGAGTTCTTCACATACTTCCCGGTCATTTCCTGTTGTCTCTCCTCCTTCCTTCCTTAGCCTGATTACCTGGTCCTTGACTGTTGTTTTCCTCCTGATGTGGCTGTACAACAGTTTCGGGTCAGATTTGGCTTTCGCTGCTATGTCATTTTCATATTGTCTTTGGGCCTCCCTTCTTATCTGTGCATATTCATTTCTGGCTCTACGACTGTTCTCCTTATTCTCCTGGGTCCTTTGCCTTCTATATTTCTTCCATTCCCTAGCACACTTGGTTTTTGCCTCCCTGCACCTTTGGGTAAACCATGGGCTCATCCTGGCTTTTTCATTACTCCTGTTACCCTTGGGTACAAACCTCTCCTCAGCCTCCTTGCATTTTATTGCTACATATTCCATCATCTCATTAACTGGTTTCCCTGCCAGTTCTCTGTCCCACTGAACCCCGTTCAGGTAGTTCCTCATTCCTGTGTAGTCCCCTTTCTTGTAGTTTGGCTTCATTCGTCCTGGCCTTCCTGCTTCTCCCTCCACTTGTAGCTCTACTGTGTATTCGAAGCTTACAACCACATGGTCACTGGCCCCAAGGGGTCTTTCATATGTGATGTCTTCGATATCTGCACTACTGAAGGTGAATACTAAGTCCAGCCTTGCTGGTTCATCCTCTCCTCTCTCTCTTGTAGTGTCCCTTACGTGTTGGTACATGAAGTTCTCCAGTACCACCTCCATCATCTTAGCCCTCCAAGTATCTTGGCCCCCATGTGGGTCCAAGTTCTCCCAATCTATCTCCTTGTGGTTAAAGTCACCCATGATCAGGAGCTTTGCCCTGCATGCATGAGCTCTTCTGGCCACTCTAGCCAGTGTGTCAACCATCGCTCTATTGCTCTCGTCGTACTCTTGCCTTGGCCTCCTGCTGTTCTGTGGTGGGTTATACATCACTGCTATTACCACCTTGGGACCTCCAGAGTGAAGTGTTCCCACTATGTAATCACTTTCTTCTCCGCTATCTTCTCTCTCCAGCTCATCAAAATTCCAGCGATTTTTGATCAGCAACGCCACTCCTCCACCCCCCCTGTTCCCTCTGTCTTTCCTCAGGATTTGGTATCCCGTTGGAAAGATGGCATCTGTTATCATACCTGTAAGCTTGGTTTCTGTGAGAGCTATGATGTCCGGTGATGCTTCTTTGACTCTTTCTTGCCACTCCTCCCACTTATTTGTTATTCCATCAGCGTTTGTGTACCATACCTTCAGTTTCCTTTCCAACACTGTGGTTTGGGGGGCCTGTGAGGGTGGGAGACCTGGTGGCATACTGTGGGGTTCTATAGCTTGGTGTTGGGTGGAGGCTGTGGGTATGGATTGTAGGGTGTGTTGGGATGGTGTGATAGGTTGTGTGGTTCTGAGAGTAGTTGTGTGTGTGCTTGCCCTTGCTGTTCTGTCCTGCTCTGACTGACCTCTGCTGGTTCCCTCCTTGTCTCTTTTCCTAGCTCCTTTCGCTTTTTTGTCCTCTCCCTCAGCTGCTGTCGTTCTGATTTTGTTCTGTCTCTGTCTAGGAACACCCTCTTGTACTCTTCCGAGTATTTCAATCGTGGTTTCTCTTGGAGGATCCTGTTCCGCACTGTTTCCGTCCTGAGAATCAGCTTGATTGGTCGGTTTCTCACCTTCGAGTACCCCCCTATTCTCTGAAAATTTACAATCTCGTCCCTCTCTTCACCTATTTCTGTTATGATTTTCTCAATCTCCTTCCTTTCTTCCTGCTTCCTTTCAGTGTGTGTCCTTTCCTCTCTCTCCTGAAGCCCATGGATAAACACTGATTTTGCCCTTTCTTCCTCGCATTGCCTCACCCTCTGTGGCTCTGGATCCTGCCTGTATGTGGTCAGTTTCTCCCTTGATTTTTCCAGTGGCTCTTGATAGCCTTGTTGTGCCTCAGCATTCGACCTATCACCCTCTCCATCTGCAACCAGTTGATCTTCCCTTTCACTCCTTGGTCCTCCTTGGCAGATTGATGTGACCTTAGCATAATTCATAATTCCTTCCTTCCTGTTCAGCCTCGCAGCTTCATATGCTGTGTCTTCTCTGGTCACTGCCCCTGTAACTCGCTCCAGCCTATTTATCTCAACTTCTAGGACCCTTATCTTGGCTACTGCAGTTTCGACTTGTGCCTCCCAATTCTTTGTCTCCTTCTCCAACCACCTTTCCAATTTCACAGAGAGCTCTTTCTCCATTTTTTCAGAAAGCTCTCCTAATTTTCTCTCCCACTCTTGTTCCATCCTTTTCCACTGCTCCTCCATCCACTCCTCCCTACCCGAGCCATTCTCATCTGATCCTTGGGTCCTGCGAGTCCCCACAA
>NW_027197222.1:0-30000 GCF_038502225.1 Cherax quadricarinatus | reverse complement strand
CTCTTCACTTTTTCTTCAGTTGTATGCATTGTGTCCAACACTTGATGGCATACCCTACCTCTCTGTCTTCCTGGAGTTCCTTCTGTCTCCTCTGTGAACACTTCACTGAATCTCATGTTGAGCTCCTCACATAGTTTGGGGTCGTTTTTTGTGATATCTCCTCCTTCTTTCCTCAGCCTGATAATCTGGTCCTTGACTGTTGTTTTCCTTCTGATGTGGTTGTACAACAGCTTTGGGTCAGATTTGGCTTTCGCTGCCATGTGATTTTCGTATTGTCGTTGGGTCTCCCTTCTTACCGGTGCTTCCTTACATATTGTTGTCACATATTCTATCATCTCGTTTACTGACTTCCTTGTCAGTTCTCTGTCCCATTGAATCCCATGCAGGAAATTCTTCATGCCTATGTAGCCACCTCTCTTGTAGTTTGGCTTCATTCGTCCTGCCCTTCTTGCTTCCCTCTTCATTTGTAACTCTACTATATATTCAAAGCTCAAAACCACATGGTCACTGGGCCCGAGGGGCCTTTCATATGTGATGTCTTCAAAGTCTGCACCACTCAAGGTGAATACTAGGTCCAGTTTTGCTAGTTCATTCATGATTTTTCCAGTATGTGTGTGTGTGTACTCACCTAGTTGTACTTACCTAGTTGAGATTGCAGGGATCGATTCCAAGCTCCTGGCCCCGCCTCTTCACTGGTCGCTACTAGGTCACTCTCTTTGAACCGTGAGCTTTATCATACCTGTGCTTAAAGCTATGTATGGATCCTGCCTCCACTACATCGCTTCCCAAACTATTCCACTTCCTGGCTGAAGAATTACTTCCTAACATTTTTGTGATTCATCTGTGTCTTCAACTTCCAACTGTGTCCCCTTGTTGCTGTGTCCCATCTCTGGAACATCCTGTCTTTGTCCACCTTGTCAATTCCTCTCAGTATTTTGTAAGTCGTTATCATGTCCCCCCTATCTCTCCTGTCCTCCAGTGTCGTCAGGTTGATTTCCCTTAACCTCTCCTCGTAGGACATACCTCTTAGCTCTGCGACTAGTCTTGTTGGAAATCTTTGCACTTTCTCTAGTTTCTTTACCTGCTTGGCTAGGTGTGGGTTCCAGACTGGTGCCGCATACTCCAATATGGGCCTAACATACACGGTGTACAGGGTCCTGAACGATTCCTTATTAAGATGTCAAAATGCTGTTCTGAGGTTTACTAGGCTCCCATATGCTGCAGCAGTTATTTTGTTGATGAGCGCTTCAGATGTCCCTGGTGTTATACTCACCCCAAGATCTTTTTCCTTGAGTGAGGTTTGTAGTCTCTGGCCCCTAGATTGTATTCCGTCTGCGGTCTTCTTTGCCCTTCCCCAATCTTCATGACTTTGCACTTGGTGTGGTTGAACTCCAGGAGCCAATTGCTGGACTAGGTCCGCAGCCTGTCCAAATCCCTTTGTAGTTCTGCCTGATCTTTGATCGAATGAATTCTTCTCATCAACTTCACGTCATCTGCAAACAGGGACACTTCGGAGTCTATTCCTTCCGTCATGTAATTCACAAATACAAGAAACAGCACTGGTCCTAGGACTGACCCTTGTGGGACCCCGCTGGTCACAGGTGCCCACTCTGACACCTCACCACATACCATGACTCACTGTTGTCTTCCTGACAAGTATTCCCTGATCCATTATAGTGCCTTCCCTGTTATCCATGCTTGGTCCTCCAGTTTTTGCACTAATCTCTTGTGTGGAACTGTGTCAAACGCCTTCTTGCAGTCCAAGAAAATGCAATCCACCCACCCCTCTCTCTCTTGTCTTACTGCTGTCACCATGTCATAAAACTCCAGTAGGTTTGTGACACAGGATTTCCCGTCCCTGAAGCCATGTTGGCTGCTGTTGATGAGATCATTCCTTTCTAGGTGTTCCACCACTCTTCTCCTGATAATCGTCTCCATGGCTTTGCATACTATACATGTCAGTGACACTGGTCTGTAGTTTAGTGCTTCATGTCTGTCTCCTTTTTTAAAGATTGGGACTACATTTGCTGTCTTCCATGCCTCAGGCAATCTCCCTGTTTCGATAGATGTATTGAATATTGTTGTTAGGGGTACACATAGCGCCTCTGCTCCCTCTCTCAGTACCCATGGAGAGATGTCATCCTGGCCCATTGCCTTTGAGGTGTCTAGATCACTCAGATGCCTCTTCACTTCTTCCTCGGTTGTGTATACTGTGTCCAGCACTTGGTGGTGTACCCCACTTCTCAGTCTTTCTGGAGCCCCTTCTGTCTCCTCTGTGAACATTTCTTTGAAGCTCTTGTTGAGTTCCTCACATACTTCACAGTCATTTCTTGTTGTCTCTCCTCCTTCCTTCCTTAGCCTGATTACATGGACCTTGACTGATGTTTTCCTCCTGATGTGGCTGTATAACAGCTTCCGGTCAGATTTGGCTTTCGCTGCTATGTCGTTTTCATATTGTCGTTGGGCCTCCCTTCTTATTTGTGCATATTCATTTCTGGCTCTACGACTGCTCTCCGTTTTCTCCTGGGTCCTTTGCCTTCTATATTTCTTCCATTCCATAGCACACTTGGTTTTTGCCTCCCTGCACCTTTGGGTGAACCATGGGCTCATGCTGGCTTTTTCATTATTCCTGTTACCCTTGGGTACAAACCTCTCCTCAGCCTCATTGCACATGGTTGTTACATATTCCATCATCTCATTAACTGGCTTCCCTGCCAGTTCTCTGTCGCACTGAACCCCATTCAGGAAGTTCCTCATTCCCGTGTAGTCCCCTTTCTTGTAGTTTGGCTTCATTCGCCCTGGCCTTCCTGCTTCCTCCTCCACTTGTAGCTCTACTGTGTATTCGAAGCTTAAAACCACATGATCGCTGGTGGCAAGGGGTCTTTCGTATGTGATGTCTTTAATATCTGCACTGCTCAAGGTGAATACTAGGTCCAGTCTTGCTGGTGTGTGTGTGTGTGTGTGTGTGTGTGTGTGTGTGTGTGTGTGTGTGTGTGTGTGTGTGTGTGTGTTTGTTTGTGTTTGTTTGTGTGTGTTTGTGTGTGTTTGTGTGTGTGTGTGTGTGTGTGTGTGTGTGTGTGTGTGTGTGTGTGTGTGTGTGTGTGTGTGTGTGTGTGTGTGTATGTGTATGTATGTGTGTTGAGGAGAGATGGGACTATACCAGAATTATTTTAGCAGACAACGATTTCCAATTTAAGGCTAATGTAGATATTCAATTTTAGTCTTACACCGATACTATAATAATTTGCCTATTCCATTGGCTTACCCCAAGTAAAGAGTATTGTAGATTGAGCCAATATCCTAACACACGCGAGTAAATGATATCTATATGACAAAGAACTTAACTGTTGATCAACTCATATAACACGGTGTATGGAGTATCAGATTATTTTGTCAATAACACTTAACTATATTGTTACGGTAACGAACTATGTAAAGAGTTCTGGGAACTGATCCAATGACCTCAGATAAGTGCTCATTACTCCAACTTTGCTATTACCTCTTTCTTAACCTTACAAAAGTAAAACACATTAAATACGGCTAAAGAAGGAAAGAAACTAGATACCCAAGACTCCACTGACCACCCTTCCTTATTACCCTCACTGTTTCCTATTATTTTCTTATCCCCAGAAGGCTTCAACATGATACTAAAATCCAAACTTATGTTGGTCAGGCAGGAAGGAGCATTGAAACTTTTATATACAGAAACATAGGTTACCCATAAATAAAAATTGTAAGAGTTTAAGAAGAAAACCCGAACGTCATCACAATCACTGAAACAAGATATAGTTTATGATTACAAATGTAGACACGGATGTACTGCAAATAATATAACACATACGATAACATAACAGCATATACATATAACTATTATACGAGACAAGAACAATATTTATGCTGCAAAAACCCTTGTTTGAGAATATTTCTTGTTACTTAAGAACTAAGACAGAAAATACTTACCACACAATATATATTCTGGAAAACAACTTGACCTCAAGCTCTACTTTACTGTTACAATCAGGATATTGCTGCAGGAAATTGCCCTCTTAATTTAAGAGTGAACCCAGTGTTTCCTTCCCGCTGCCAGACTGGTCACAATGTTGGAAATGAAATTCGCTATGAAAATGTTTTTCTAGGAACGTAAACTCAAGTTTATTATTGCAATGTGAAGCCCGGAAGTATATTTAATATATTACAGAGTAATATATGTTTTTTCTTTGTTTATTCATTTCTTCAGTATACACAACTATTAACTATTTAATTTACACAATTAATAATGCCTGATCAGTGACACGATGTTAAAAGGATTAAATAAAAACAATCGTTTCGTGACCTGAATTTTTCATAATTAACCTCACAAATTTCCTGAAATTTAAGAAAAATGTTTGATTATGTATAATATGGATAAAAAGGCTTCAAGGAAAAATATTTGGATTTCTTCCTGAAGCCGTTTGAATATTCCACTTCCTCTACCGCCCCATCTTTTCATTCTTTATATTTGTTAATGGATATTCAAAACATCCCCGATAGATTTTTTTTTATATAAAAATCTGTCTGTTGAACATAATCCAAGTTCAGATTCCATAAAAATAACTTAATGTACGTAGGACGGTGCGCGATCCTGGGAAGGTATCCCCGTACTCATCAAGCTCAGCCTCCTCTTCATCACTGTACGCCAAAGCAATAGTGCAGGGTGGTAGAAAATTTATAATGCTGTATAATAAAAAAAGTATTTATTTATGTACCCATGTATGTATGTGCTATGTATTCCTGTGTGTACGTATGCTTGCACATTTATACACATTTGAGTATATGTACATATGATCTGTATGGATGTCTGCATATAGATGTATGAATGAATACATTTCATGTGTGTATATATGTATGTATATGTTTCCATATGAGTATGTATTCTTATGAGAATGCATACATGTATACCTGTGTGTTTGTATGAATGTCCATGTCTTCCTCTGCATTAGAATGAGTGTGCACTTGCATTCTTGCATTCATGCATGATTGCATATGAAAGAATCTATATGAATGAACTCTTGTGCATATGTTTACATATAAATATGTGTGTATAAGTATACTTAATGTGCATATTTATGAATGTGCCAATACTTAGTGTATGTATCCTTGAATGTATGTATGTATGTATGTATGTGTGGGTTTGTGTCTGCCTATGTATACATATATTTAAATATATGTATGCAAGGTTAGGAGGATGTATTTTTTTCACAACGTTTTGCAAGATTGGGTTAAGGCTCCTTGAATGATACTTTACTAGCATCAAGGAACCTTCCTTGAGGGGCCTTGAATCAAGAGCCCTTTACTAGCATCAAGGAACCTTCCTTGAGGGGTCTTGAATCAAGAGCCCTTTACTAGCATCAAGGAACCTTCCTTGAGGGGTCTTGAATCAAGAGCCCTTTACTAGCATCAAGGAACTCCCCACTGCCTCTTCTCCTCGCTGAAACTCTCATATATTTTACTCACGCCAACGTATTAGGTTTATTTGTGACTTAATCAGACCCACTGCGAGGTTACAACGATGTCAATAAACGTTCCATATATCTGTACGTGTTTGCTTACCACCGTGACGGCAGGTCACACCATGGTGACGGCAGGTCACCATGGTGACGGCATGGTGACGGCAGGGTGACGGCAGGTTACACCATGGTGACGGCAGGTTACACCATGGTGACGGCAGGTCACACCATGGCGACGGCAGGTTACACCATGGTGACGGCAGGTCACACCATTATATACTCAACAAAGCCCCACATGTCAACTTTCATATCTCTTACCAAACCATTGACACTGAACAGTAATTATTCATGAGCAAGTTGAACAGTCTAATACCGAGGATAATGACCTTCAATCTTCTGCTCGCAACACTAAAGCAGTTGAGGTCTTATCACTGTTTGTGCTTTAACTTATAAACTGTTTCGTGAGGGATGTTTTGTATCCTTTCTTACTGGTCATTTATATTGTTGATGGTGACAAGTTGGGTCACTGAAGCTTCACTTATCCAGGTAAACTGTTAAATATTAAGTAATTTCCTAGACAAGGTAGGTAAATTATGCCAGAGTATTTTACGTAACTTATAGTAAGTTAAGATAATAAAAATTTGCGTAACTATATTTCACAGCATTACTCTTCCAGAGTAATGCATCACGAATTATTAAGTGATGCATCAACTTTTATGTTCTTACTGTACGGTAAAGCACTTCATATAGAACATAAGAAAATTAAGAAATTCCTCTCCCAAGAGGTGAAGATCTTACAGTCCTTGGAAACCAATCCTGACTTTGAAATATAAAACAGGAAAAAATATTAACATGTATTTTATTACAGTCTAAGACGCATTTAAATATTCCCAAGACACAGCTGTAGAATTACCCACATTTGCAATACATTCAAGTTGAAAATGATCTACAATCCACTCTATTCTACCAATTCAATGATTTCTTTTTTTTTTTCATTCCATTAAAAGAAATATTTTTTTTATATTGCAGAATAAGGTATGGCCACTTGCACAACACAGAACTCAATGCAACATCTACTGTTGATAAATTAGACACATGTGCAACTCTTGAGTATCTTTATTGAGGAAACGTTTCGCCACACAGTGGCTTCATCAGTCCATACAAAGGAGAATCTTGAAGAACAGGAGGAGAATGAGGTAATCAGTCCCTCAACCTTGAGTCGATGTGGTCAGTCCATCAATCTTGAATAGAATACGGCATACGTGCGGAGAAGGAGCTTATAAACCGTTGGCAGGAGAGGTGCAGCAGTCATAGGTGGTGTCACATTTGTTCAATGTGGAAGTAGGTCGTGCCCAAGAATACGACCCAAGTATTAAGATTACCTCATTCTCCTCTTGGGTATCTGAGGAAAAGTTTCTTCATCAGTCCATTCTTGAAGAACAGGAGGAGAATGAGGTAATCAGGTTTACTTCCACATTGTATGACTGCTGCACTCTCCTACCAACGGTTTATAAGCTCTTTCTCCGCACGTATGCCGTATTCTATTCAAGATTGATGGACTGACCACATCGACTCAAGGTTGAGGGACTGATTACCTCATTCTCCTCCTGTTCTTCAAGATTCTCCTTTGTATGGACTGATGAAGCCACTGTGTGGCGAAACGTTTCCTCAATAAAGATACTCAAGAGTTGCACATGTGTCTAATTTATCAACATGTCGGTTCTCTGAACCATTCATCTACAAACATCTACTGTGACTAATAATTATACTCTCGGGGTAGTTTATTATCGTCGTCACACTGGTATGTTGTACTTACAATTTACATATTTTCCAGAGAAATTCTTTAGTTTCACTCCGATTTGTTTACACCAAAGCAACCTTCTGTTCTTCACCGATGTGTCACATAATTCTGTATGTTTCACCCCTGGTATCACTCTCACCTCTGTGTCATCACTTGTATCACTCTCACCTCTGTATCACCACTGGTATCACTCTCACCTCTGTATCACCACTGTTATCACTCTCACCTCTGTATCACCACTGTTATCACTCTCACCTCTGTATCACCACTGGTATCACTCTCACCTCTGTATCATCACTTGTATCACTCTCACCTCTGTATCACCACTGGTATCACTCTCACCTCTGTATCATCACTTGTATCACTCTCACCTCTGTATCACCACACTCTCACCTCTGGTATCACCACTGGTATCACTCTCACCTCTGTATTATCACTTGTATCACTCTCACCTATGTATCACCACTGGTATCACTCTCACCTCTGTATTACCACTGGTATCACTCTCTGTGTCACCACTGGTATCATCACTCTGTGTACCACTCACTCTCACCTCTGTGTCACCACTGGTATCACTCTCACCTCTGTATCACCACTGGTATCACTCTCACCTCTGTGTCATCACTGGTATCACTCTCACCTCTGTATCACCACTGGTATCACTCTCACCTCTGTATCATCACTTGTATCATTCTCACCTCTGTATCACCACTGGTATCACTCTCACCTCTGTATCACCACTGGTATCACTCTCACCTCTGTGTCACCACTGGTATCACTCTCACCTCTGTATCATCACTGGTATCACTCTCACCTCTGTATCATCACTGGTATCACTCTCACCTCTGTATCACCACTGGTATCACTCTCACCTCTGTATCACCACTGGTATCACTCTCACCTCTGTGTCACCACTGGTATCACTCTCACCTCTGTATCATGGTATCACTCTCACCTCTGTGTCACTGGTATCACTCTCACCTCTGTATCATCACTTGTATCACTCTCACCTCTGTGTCACCACTGGTATCACTCTCACCTCTGTGTCACCACTGGTATCACTCTCACCTCTGTATCACCACTGGTATCACTCTCACCTCTGTATCATCACTGGTATCACTCTCACCTCTGTATCACCACTGGTATCACTCTCACCTCTGTATCACCACTGGTATCACTCTCACCTCTGTATCATCACTGGTATCACTCTCACCTCTGTATCACCACTGGTATCACTCTCACCTCTGTATCATCACTGGTATCACTCTCACCTCTGTATCATCACTGGTATCACTCTCACCTCTGTATCATCACTGGTATCACTCTCACCTCTGTATCACCACTGGTATCACTCTCACCTCTGTATCACCACTGGTATCACTCTCACCTCTGTATCACCACTGGTATCACTCTCACCTCTGTATCACCACTGGTATCACTCTCACCTCTGTATCATCACTGGTATCACTCTCACCTCTGTATCATCACTGGTATCACTCTCACCTCTGTATCACCACTGGTATCACTCTCACCTCTGTATCACCACTGGTATCACTCTCACCTCTGTATCATCACTGGTATCACTCTCACCTCTGTATCATCACTGGTATCACTCTCACCTCTGTATCATCACTGGTATCACTCTCACCTCTGTATCATCACTGGTATCACTCTCACCTCTGTATCATCACTGGTATCACTCTCACCTCTGTATCATCACTGGTATCACTCTCACCTCTGTATCATCACTGGTATCACTCTCACCTCTGTATCATCACTGGTATCACTCTCACCTCTGTATCATCACTGGTATCACTCACTGTATCATCCACTGGTATCACTCTCACCTCTGTATCACCACTGGTATCACTCTCACCTCTGTATCATCACTGGTATCACTCTCACCTCTGTACCACTGGTATCACTCTCACCTCTGTGTCACCACTGGTATCACTCTCACCTCTGTATCATCACTGGTATCACTCTCACCTCTGTATCATCACTGGTATCACTCTCACCTCTGTATCATCACTGGTATCACTCTCACCTCTGTGTCATCACTGGTATCACTCTCACCTCTGTATCACTCTCACCTCTGTATCATCACTGGTATCACTCTCTGTATCACCTCACTCACCTCTGTACCATCACTGGTATCACTCTCACCTCTGTGTCACCACTGGTATCACTCTCACCTCTGTATCATCACTGGTATCACTCTCACCTCTGTATCATCACTGGTATCACTCTCACCTCTGTGTCACCACTGGTATCACTCTCACCTCTGTGTCACCACTGGTATCACTCTCACCTCTGTATCACCACTGGTATCACTCTCACCTCTGTGTCATCACTGGTATCACTCTCACCTCTGTATCACTCACTCTGTGTATCACTCTCACCTCTGTATCACTCACTGGTATCACTCTCACCTCTGTGTCACCACTGGTATCACTCTCTGTATCACCTCTGTATCACCACTGGTATCACTCTCACCTCTGTATCACCACTGGTATCACTCTCACCTCTGTATCACCACTGGTATCACTCTCACCTCTGTATCACCACTGGTATCACTCTCACCTCTGTATCATCACTGGTATCACTCTCACCTCTGTATCATCACTGGTATCACTCTCACCTCTGTATCACCACTGGTATCACTCTCACCTCTGTATCACCACTGGTATCACTCTCACCTCTGTATCACCACTGGTATCACTCTCACCTCTGTATCATCACTGGTATCACTCTCACCTCTGTATCACCACTGGTATCACTCTCACCTCTGTATCACCACTGGTATCACTCTCACCTCTGTATCACCACTGATATCACTCTCACCTCTGTGTCACCACTGGTATCACTCTCACCTCTGTATCACCACTGGTATCACTCTCACCTCTGTGTCACCACTGGTATCACTCTCACCTCTGTGTCACCACTGGTATCACTCTCACCTCTGTGTCACCACTGGTATCACTCTCACCTCTGTGTCACCACTGGTATCACTCTCACCTCTGTGTCACCACTGGTATCACTCTCACCTCTGTATCATCACTGGTATCACTCTCACCTCTGTGTCACCACTGGTATCACTCTCACCTCTGTATCACCACTGGTATCACTCTCACCTCTGTATCACCACTGGTATCACTCTCACCTCTGTGTCACCACTGGTATCACTCTCACCTCTGTGTCACCACTGGTATCACTCTCACCTCTGTATCATCACTGGTATCACTCTCACCTCTGTATCATCACTGGTATCACTCTCACCTCTGTATCATCACTGGTATCACTCTCACCTCTGTGTCACCACTGGTATTACTCTCACCTCTGTATCACTCACTGGTATCACTCTCACCTCTGTACCACTCACTCACTGGTATCACTCTCACCTCTGTATCATCACTGGTTTCACTCTCACCTCTGTATCATCACTGGTATCACTCTCACCTCTGTATCATCACTGGTGTCACTCTCACCTCTGTATCATCACTGGTATCACTCTCACCTCTGTATCATCACTGGTATCACTCTCACCTCTGTATCATCATCACTCTCACCTCTGTATCATCACTGGTATCACTCTCACCTCTGTATCACCACTGGTATCACTCTCACCTCTGTATCATCACTGGTATCTCTCTCACCGCTGTATCACTCACTGGTATCACTCTCACCTCTGTATCATCACTGGTATCACTCTCACCTCTGTATCATCACTGGTATCACTCTCACCTCTGTATCATCACTGGTGTCACTCTCACCTCTGTATCATCACTGGTATCACTCTCACCTCTGTATCATCACTGGTATCACTCTCACCTCTGTATCATCACTGGTATCACTCTCACCTCTGTATCATCACTGGTATCACTCTCACCTCTGTATCATCACTGGTATCACTCTCACCTCTGTATCATCACTGGTATCACTCTCACCTCTGTATCATCACTGGTATCACTCTCACCTCTGTATCACCACTGGTATCACTCTCACCTCTGTATCATCACTGGTATCACTCTCACCTCTGTATCATCACTGGTATCACTCTCACCTCTGTATCATCACTGGTATCACTCTCACCTCTGTATCACCACTGGTATCACTCTCACCTCTGTATCATCACTGGTATCACTCTCACCTCTGTATCATCACTGGTATCACTCTCTCCTCTGTATCACCACTGGTATCACTCTCACCTCTGTATCATCACTGGTATCACTCTCACCTCTGTATCATCACTGGTATCACTCTCACCTCTGTATCATCACTGGTATCACTCTCTCCTACATCACTGGTATCACTCTCACCTCTGTATCATCACTGGTATCACTCTCACCTCTGTGTCACCACTGGTATCACTCTCACCTCTGGTATCACTCTCACCTCTGTATCACTCACTGGTATCACTCTCACCTCTGTATCATCACTGGTATCACTCTCACCTCTGTATCACCACTGGTATCACTCTCACCTCTGTATCATCACTGGTATCACTCTCACCTCTGTATCATCACTGGTATCACTCTCACCTCTGTATCATCACTGGTATCACTCTCACCTCTGTATCACCACTGGTATCACTCTCACCTCTGTATCATCACTGGTATCACTCTCTCCTCTGTATCATCACTGGTATCACTCTCACCTCTGTATCATCACTGGTATCACTCTCTCCTCTGTATCACCACTGGTATCACTCTCACCTCTGTATCATCACTGGTATCACTCTCACCTCTGTATCACCACTGGTATCACTCTCACCTCTGTATCATCACTGGTATCACTCTCACCTCTGTATCATCACTGGTATCACTCTCACCTCTGTATCATCACTGGTATCACTCTCACCTCTGTATCATCACTGGTATCACTCTCACCTCTGTATCACCACTGGTATCACTCTCACCTCTGTATCATCACTGGTATCACTCTCACCTCTGTATCATCACTGGTATCACTCTCACCTCTGTATCACCACTGGTATCACTCTCACCTCTGTATCATCACTGGTATCACTCTCACCTCTGTATCATCACTGGTATCTCTCTCACCTCTGTATCACCACTAGTATCACTCTCACCTCTGTATCATCACTGGTATCACTCTCACCTCTGTGCCACCACTGGTATCACTCTCACCTCTGTGTCACACTGGTATCACTCTCACCTCTGTATCACACTGGTATCACTCTCACCTCTGTGTGGTATCACTCTCACCTCTGTATCACCACTGGTATCACTCTCACCTCTGTATCATCACTGGTATCACTCTCACCTCTGTATCACTCACTCTGGTATCACTCTCACCTCTGTATCATCACTGGTATCACTCTCACCTCCATCACTGTATCACTCTCACCTCTGTATCACCACTGGTATCACTCTCACCTCTGTGTCACCACTGGTATCACTCTCACCTCTGTATCATCACTGGTATCACTCTCACCTCTGTATCATCACTGGTATCACTCTCACCTCTGTATCATCACTGGTATCACTCTCACCTCTGTATCATCACTGGTATCACTCTCACCTCTGTATCATCACTGGTATCACTCTCACCTCTGTATCATCACTGGTATCACTCTCACCTCTGTATCATCACTGGTATCACTCTCACCTCTGTGCCACCACTGGTATCACTCTCACCTCTGTATCACCACTGGTATCACTCTCACCTCTGTATCACCACTGGTATCACTCTCACCTCTGTATCATCACTGGTATCACTCTCACCTCTGTATCATCACTGGTATCACTCTCACCTCTGTATCATCACTGGTATCACTCTCACCTCTGTATCATCACTGGTATCACTCTCACCTCTGTGTCACCACTGGTATCACTCTCACCTCTGTATCATCACTGGTATCACTCTCACCTCTGTATCATCACTGGTATCACTCTCACCTCTGTATCACCACTGGTATCACTCTCACCTCTGTATCATCACTGGTATCACTCTCACCTCTGTATCACCACTGGTATCACTCTCACCTCTGTATCACCACTGGTATCACTCTCACCTCTGTATCACCACTGGTATCACTCTCACCTCTGTGTCACCATTGGTATCACTCTCACCTCTGTATCATCACTGGTATCACTCTCACCTCTGTATCATCACTGGTATCACTCTCACCTCTGTATCATCACTGGTATCACTCTCACCTCTGTATCACCACTGGTATCACTCTCACCTCTGTATCATCACTGGTATCACTCTCACCTCTGTATCATCACTGGTATCACACTCACCTCTGTGTCACCACTGGTATCACTCTCACCTCTGTATCATCACTGGTATCACTCTCACCTCTGTATCATCACTGGTATCACTCTCTCCTCTGTATCATCACTGTATCACTCTCACCTCTGTATCATCACTGGTATCACTCTCACCTCTGTATCATCACTGGTATCACTCTCACCTCTGTATCAACACTGGTATCACTCTCACATCTGTATCATCACTGGTGTCACTCTCTCCTCTGGTATCACTCTCACCTCTGTATCACTCTCACTCTCACCTCTGTATCATCATGTATCATCACTTGTATCACTCTCACCTCTGTGTCACCACTGGTATCACTCTCACCTCTGTGTCACCACTGGTATCACTCTCACCTCTGTATCATCACTGGTATCACTCTCACCTCTGTATCATCACTTGTATCACTCTCACCTCTGTATCATCACTGGTATCACTCTCACCTCTGTATCATCACTTGTATCACTCTCACCTCTGTATCACCACTGGTATCACTCTCACCTCTGTATCACCACTGGTATCACTCTCACCTCTGTATCATCACTGGTATCACTCTCACCTCTGTATCATCACTGGTATCACTCTCACCTCTGTATCATCACTGGTATCACTCTCACCTCTGTATCACCACTGGTATCACTCTCACCTCTGTATCATCACTGGTATCACTCTCACCTCTGTATCACCACTGGTATCACTCTCACCTCTGTGTCACCACTGGTATCACTCTCACCTCTGTATCACCACTGGTATCACTCTCACCTCTGTATCATCACTGGTATCACTCTCACCTCTGTATCATCACTGGTATCACTCTCACCTCTGTATCATCACTGGTATCACTCTCACCTCTGTATCATCACTGGTATCACTCTCACCTCTGTATCATCACTGGTATCACTCTCACCTCTGTGTCACCACTGGTATCACTCTCACCTCTGTATCACCACTGGTATCACTCTCACCTCTGTATCATCACAGGTATCACTCTCACCTCTGTATCATCACTGGTATCACTCTCTTCTATGTATCATCACTGGTATCACTCTCACCTCTGTATCATCACTGGTATCACTCTCACCTCTGTATCACCACTGGTATCAATCTCACCTCTGTATCATCACAGGTATCACTCTCACCTCTGTATCATCACTGGTATCACTCTCTTCTATGTATCATCACTGGTATCACTCTCACCTCTGTGTCACCACTGGTATCACTCTAACCTCTGTATCACCACTGGTATCACTCTCACCTCTGTATCATCACAGGTATCACTCTCACCTCTGTATCATCACTGGTATCACTCTCACCTCTGTATCATCACTGGTATCACTCTCTCCTCTGTATCACCACTGGTATCACTCTCACCTCTGTATCATCACTGGTATCACTCTCACCTCTGTATCACCACTGGTATCACTCTCACCTCTGTATCATCACTGGTATCACTCTCACCTCTGTATCATCACTGGTATCACTCTCACCTCTGTATCATCACTGGTATCACTCTCACCTCTGTATCACCACTGGTATCACTCTCACCTCTGTATCATCACTGGTATCACTCTCTCCTATGTATCATCACTGGTATCACTCTCACCTCTGTATCATCACTGGTATCACTCTCTCCTCTGTATCACCACTGGTATCACTCTCACCTCTGTATCATCACTGGTATCACTCTCACCTCTGTATCACCACTGGTATCACTCTCACCTCTGTATCATCACTGGTATCACTCTCACCTCTGTATCATCACTGGTATCACTCTCTCCTATGTATCATCACTGGTATCACTCTCACCTCTGTATCATCACTGGTATCACCCTCACCTCTGTATCACCACTGGTATCACTCTCACCTCTGTATCATCACTGGTATCACTCTCTCCTCTGTATCATCACTGGTATCACTCTCACCTCTGTATCACCACTGGTATCACTCTCACCTCTGTATCATCACTGGTATCACTCTCACCTCTGTATCATCACTGGTATCACTCTCACCTCTGTATCATCACTGGTATCACTCTCACCTCTGTGTCACCACTAGTATCACTCTCACCTCTGTATCATCACTGGTATCACTCTCACCTCTGTGCCACCACTGGTATCACTCTCACCTCTGTGTCACCACTGGTATCACTCTCACCTCTGTATCATCACTGGTATCACTCTCACCTCTGTGCCACCACTGGTATCACTCTCACCTCTGTATCACCACTGGTATCACTCTCACCTCTGTATCACCACTGGTATCACTCTCACCTCTGTGTCACCATTGGTATCACTCTCACCTCTGTATCATCACTGGTATCACTCTCACCTCTGTATCATCACTGGTATCACTCTCACCTCTGTATCATCACTGGTATCACTCTCACCTCTGTATCACCACTGGTATCACTCTCACCTCTGTATCATCACTGGTATCACTCTCACCTCTGTATCATCACTGGTATCACACTCACCTCTGTGTCACCACTGGTATCACTCTCACCTCTGTATCATCACTGGTATCACTCTCACCTCTGTATCATCACTGGTATCACTCTCTCCTCTGTATCATCACCGGTATCACTCTCACCTCTGTATCATCACTGGTATCACTCTCACCTCTGTATCACCACTGGTATCACTCTCACCTCTGTGTCACCACTGGTATCACTCTCACCTCTGTATCATCACTGGTATCACTCTCACCTCTGTATCATCACTGGTATCACTCTCTCCTCTGTATCATCACCGGTATCACTCTCACCTCTGTATCATCACTGGTATCACTCTCACCTCTGTATCATCACTGGTATCACTCTCACCTCTGTATCATCACTGGTATCACTCTCACCTCTGTATCACCACTGGTATCACTCTCACCTCTGTATCATCACTGGTATCACTCTCACCTCTGTATCACCACTGGTATCACTCTCACCTCTGTATCATCACTGGTATCACTCTCACCTCTGTATCACCACTGGTATCACTCTCACCTCTGTATCACCACTGGTATCACTCTCACCTCTGTATCACCTGGTACTGGTATCACTCTCACCTCTGTATCACCACTGGTATCACTCTCACCTCTGTATCACCACTGGTATCACTCTCACCTCTGTGTCACCACTGGTATCACTCTCACCTCTGTATCACCACTGGTATCACTCTCACCTCTGTATCACCACTGGTATCACTCTCACCTCTGTGTCACCACTGGTATCACTCTCACCTCTGTATCATCACTGGTATCACTCTCACCTCTGTATCATCACTGGTATCACTCTCACCTCTGTATCACCACTGGTATCACTCTCACCTCTGTATCATCACTGGTATCACTCTCACCTCTGTATCACCACTGGTATCACTCTCACCTCTGTATCACCACTGGTATCACTCTCACCTCTGTATCATCACTGGTATCACTCTCACCTCTGTATCACCACTGGTATCACTCTCACCTCTGTATCATCACTGGTATCACTCTCACCTCTGTATCACCACTGGTATCACTCTCACCTCTGTATCACCACTGGTATCACTCTCACCTCTGTATCATCACTGGTATCACTCTCACCTCTGTATCACCACTGGTATCACTCTCACCTCTGTATCATCACTGGTATCACTCTCACCTCTGTATCACCACTGGTATCACTCTCACCTCTGTATCATCACTGGTATCACTCTCACCTCTGTATCACCACTGGTATCACTGGGTATCACTCTCACCTCTGTATCACCACTGGTATCACTCTCACCTCTGTTTCACCACTTGTATCACTCTCACCTCTGTATCACCACTGGTATCACTCTCACCTCTGTGTCACCACTAGTATCACTCTCACCTCTGTATCACTGGTATCACTCTCACCTCTGTATCACTCACTGGTATCACTCTCACCTCTGTATCACCACTGGTATCACTCTCACCTCTGTATCACCACTGGTATCACTCTCACCTCTGTATCACCACTGGTATCACTCTCACCTCTGTATCACCACTGGTATCACTCTCACCTCTGTATCATCACTGGTATCACTCTCACCTCTGTATCATCACTGGTATCACTCTCACCTCTGTATCATCACTGGTATCACTCTCACCTCTGTGTCACCACTGGTATCACTCTCACCTCTGTATCACCACTGGTATCACTCTCACCTCTGTGTCACCACTGGTATCACTCTCACCTCTGTGTCACCACTGGTATCACTCTCACCTCTGTATCATCACTGGTATCACTCTCACCTCTGTATCACCACTGGTATCACTCTCACCTCTGTATCATCACTGGTATCACTCTCACCTCTGTATCATCACTGGTATCACTCTCACCTCTGTATCATCACTGGTATCACTCTCACCTCTGTGTCACCACTGGTATCACTCTCACCTCTGTGTCACCACTGGTATCACTCTCACCTCTGTATCATCACTGGTATCACTCTCACCTCTGTATCACCACTGGTATCACTCTCACCTCTGTATCATCACTGGTATCACTCTCACCTCTGTATCACCACTGGTATCACTCTCACCTCTGTATCATCACTGGTATCACTCTCACCTCTGTATCACCACTGGTATCACTCTCACCTCTGTATCATCACTGGTATCACTCTCACCTCTGTATCACCACTGGTATCACTCTCACCTCTGTATCATCACTGGTATCACTCTCACCTCTGTATCACCACTGGTATCACTCTCACCTCTGTATCACCACTGGTATCACTCTCACCTCTGTATCATTACTGGTATCACTCTCACCTCTGTATCACCACTGGTATCAGTCTCACCTCTGTATCACCACTGGTATCACTCTCACCTCTGTATCATCACTGGTATCACTCTCACCTCTGTATCACCACTGGTATCACTCTCACCTCTGTATCACCACTGGTATCACTCTCACCTCTGTGTCACCACTGGTATCACTCTCACCTCTGTATCACCACTGGTATCACTCTCACCTCTGTATCACCACTGGTATCACTCTCACCTCTGTGTCACCACTGGTATCACTCTCACCTCTGTATCACCACTGGTATCACTCTCACCTCTGTATCACCACTGGTATCACTCTCACCTCTGTATCACCACTGGTATCACTCTCACCTCTGTATCACCACTGGTATCACTCTCACCTCTGTATCACCACTGGTATCACTCTCACCTCTGTATCACCACTGGTATCACTCTCACCTCTGTATCACCACTGGTATCACTCTCACCTCTGTGTCACCACTGGTATCACTCTCACCTCTGTATCACCACTGGTATCACTCTCACCTCTGTATCATCACTGGTATCACTCTCACCTCTGTATCATCACTGGTATCACTCTCACCTCTGTATCACCACTGGTATCACTCTCACCTCTGTATCACCACTGGTATCACTCTCACCTCTGTGTCACCACTGGTATCACTCTCACCTCTGTATCACCACTGGTATCACTCTCACCTCTGTATCATCACTTGTATCACTCTCACCTCTGTATCACCACTGGTATCACTCTCACCTCTGTGTCACCACTGGTATCACTCTCACCTCTGTTTCACCACTGGTATCACTCTCACCTCTGTATCATCACTGGTATCACTCTCACCTCTGTATCATCACTGGTATCACTCTCACCTCTGTACCATCACTGGTATCACTCTCACCTCTGTATCAACACTGGTATCACTCTCACCTCTGTATCATCACTGGTATCACTCTCACCTCTGTATCACCACTGGTATCACTCTCACCTCTGTATCATCACTGGTATCACTCTCACCTCTGTATCATCACTGGTATCACTCTCACCTCTGTATCACCACTGGTATCACTCTCACCTCTGTATCATCACTGGTATCACTCTCACCTCTGTATCATCACTGGTATCACTCTCACCTCTGTATCATCACTGGTATCACTCTCACCTCTGTATCATCACTGGTATCACTCTCACCTCTGTATCATCACTGGTATCACTCTCACCTCTGTATCATCACTGGTATCACTCTCACCTCTTTATAATCACTGGTATCACTCTCACCTCTGTATCACCACTGGTATCACTCTCACCTCTGTATATGGTATCACTCTCACCTCTGTGTCATCACTGATATCACTCTCACCTCTGTATCATCACTGGTATCACTCTCACCTCTGTATCATCACTGGTATCACTCTCACCTCTGTATCACCACTGGTATCACTCTCACCTCTGTATCACCACTGGTATCACTCTCACCTCTGTATCATCACTGGTATCACTCTCACCTCTGTATCACCACTGGTATCACTCTCACCTCTGTATCACCACTGGTATCACTCTCACCTCTGTATCATCACTGGTATCACTCTCACCTCTGTGTCACCACTGGTATCACTCTCACCTCTGTGTCACCACTGGCATCACTTGTCAGTAGTACATAGTAAAATACACAAATAACCAGCATTTTATGCAGTATGATACAGAAAAATATTTTTGTAAAATAACGCTCCGTATGTTATTTTCTATGTTTGTACTGAATCCGAACGCGTATTATTCCCGGCCAGTCAGAGTGGCCAGGAGACGGGAGCAGATAAGGTGTGTTTAGTTCGGTACCAGACGGGTGGTCGCGATGTGAAGTCATCATGTTTGGGTGGTAGTTTGAGTAGGTAATTTTGGTTAGTTTTATTAGTGTATACTATAGGTGTTTGTGTTTAAGTGCTCTCATGTTTATTTGTAAGACCCTAGTATGCAGGGGCCTGTTTATACGAGAGTACTGTATGGTGTTTTGCCTTCTGGTAATAAGTCTACCAGACAGAAGTGAAGACGGGGGTGTGTATGTCATGGTGCCTCCCTGGTGATTTATTTTGTTTAACTCATTACTAGCAGTGTGCTAGTGAGCTAATGTACACTGGAGTGTGGTGTTTTTTTGTAGTAGTTATAAGTTGTATATAAGTTATTACCAATATTATGTATATTTTTGTATAGGTGAGTTTTTATATCCTTCCTTATACAACGTTATTTGCACTCATGCTTCTTAATTTATATGAGTACATGCTGGCCCAAGGTTTGCTGTGCTTTTCAGAGTAATTTTATAACCCCTAGACAGCAGTGTGAGCAGCCTTCAGGAGCCAGGAATATTTTATTTAAGTTACGACATCAAAGTCGTAACACCGCACATAGAAAAGAGGAGCTTACGACGACGTTTCGGTCCGATTCGGACCATTTACAAAGTCACAATAAGAGAAAGGAGAGAAGGAGGGAGTATATATAAACCAGCAGATATTGACGGGAGCAAGAGAGGCCATAGACCGTAGTAGTGGAGCGTTATTTGTGTATTGTTCCAGTCACGATATTGTTCCAGTCACGATATTGTTCCAGTCACGATATTGTTCCAGTCACGATATTGTTCCAGTCACGATATTGTTCCAGTCACGATATTGTTCCAGTCACGATATTGTTCCAGTCACGATATTGTTCCAGTCACGATATTGTTCCAGTCACGATATTGTTCCAGTCACGATATTGTTCCAGTCACGATATTGTTCCTGTCACGATATTGTTCCTGTCACGATATTGTTCCAGTCACGATATTGTTCCAGTCACGATATTGTTCCAGTCACGATATTGTTCCAGTCACGATATTGTTCCAGTCACGATATTGTTCCAGTCACGATATTGTTTCAGTCATGATATTGTTCCAGTCACGATATTGTTCCAGTAACGATATTGTTCCAGTCACGATATTGTTCCAGTCACGATATTGTTCCAGTCACGATATTGTTCCAGTCACGATATTGTTCCAGTCACGATATTGTTCCAGTCACGATATTGTTTCAGTCATGATATTGTTCCAGTCACGATATTGTTCCAGTCACGATATTGTTTCAGTCATGATATTGTTCCAGTCACGATATTGTTCCAGTCACGATATTGTTCCAGTCACGATATTGTTCCAGTCACGATATTGTTCCAGTCACGATATTGTTCCAGTCACGATATTGTTCCAGTCATGATATTGTTCCAGTCACGATATTGTTCCAGTCACGATATTGTTCCAGTCACGATATTGTTCCAGTCACGATATTGTTCCAGTCACGATATTGTTCCAGTCACGATATTGTTCCAGTCACGATATTGTTCCAGTCACGATATTGTTCCAGTTCCAGTCACGATATTGTTCCAGTCACGATATTGTTCCAGTCACGATATTGTTCCAGTCACGATATTGTTCCAGTCACGATATTGTTCCAGTCACGATATTGTTCCAGTCACGATATTGTTCCAGTCACGATATTGTTCCAGTCACGATATTGTTCCAGTCACGATATTGTTCCAGTCACGATATTGTTCCAGTCACGATATTGTTCCAGTCACGATATTGTTCCAGTCACGATATTGTTCCAGTCACGATATTGTTCCAGTCACGATATTGTTCCAGTCATGATATTGTTCCAGTCACGATATTGTTCCAGTCACGATATTGTTCCAGTCACGATATTGTTCCAGTCACGATATTGTTCCAGTCACGATATTGTTCCAGTCACGATATTGTTCCAGTCACGATATTGTTCCAGTCACGATATTGTTCCAGTCACGGTATTGTGCCTTTTGTTTGTATTTGTGTATAGTAAAGTTTTACACCAACAAACATCGTAAACACTATAAAACAAAATTGACATTGACAAGCTTCTCTTAGTTTTTCACTTGGTTTAGCTTAAATTTTAACTATTACTGCCTTCATTATAACAATATATGTTGTGTTTATTATTTTCACGCTCATGTTGGTTTAAAGTGATGCTGTAAACTAAAAGTAGTTGACGGTTTAATTTATTAGGTTTAATGTACTTTATTCCGACTGAACAAGTCATTAAGACTGCGTAAAACCCATTAAGCTAAATTAAATGTGAATTATTGGAAATAAATTCTTCTAAAATAAATACACATCTGGGTATATATAACTTGTGGTATATTAAAAAGTTATTTTCTCTCCATAAATTAGCGTCCTCTCACTGTGACAATTACTGTTGAGTTTTTCAAAATTAAAAATTACGTGTCGAGTTTTTAAAATGAAAAATTCCGTATAAAAGTTTTTTATGGTCGCTGGACATACATTACGTCACTTTCTGCTTCACCGAAGATCACAAAAGTTAATCATGTAATCGACGTGATAATTAGTGTAATTTAAATTTTTATCTTAATCACAACTTTTTTCCTGTTGTCTTATAAACAACTATTCTTGTTCTTGTTTATTTCCTCTTATCTCCATGGGGAAGTGGAACAGAATTCTTCCTCCGTAAGCAAGTGTTGTAAGTGGCGACTAAAATGCCGGGAACAAGGGGCTAGTAACCCCTTCTCCCGTATAAATTACTAAATTTAAGATTATTATTATTATAATCAAGGGGGAAGCGCTAAACCCTTAGGATTATACAGCGCCCAGGGGGGGATGTGGAAGGCATTCAGGCTTAATTCGGGTCTAAATTTAAGAGAAACTTTCGTTTTTTTTTTTTTTTTGGGTCACCCTGTTAATTCAAAATGAACTAATGTTTATTCTTTTTTTTTTTTTTTTATTTGAAAAACAATACACATCATACATGTATGCTATACTTAGGTTACATAAACAAAGAAACGTGATCCATTAAATAATAAAAACAAACAACTTCACATTCCTTATCCCAGCACTAAACTTATACATAAGAAAAACACGTTCAACTGTAAATGCTTAATTCCCCCTCCAAAGTGCCCAACCAGCACACACAACATACATGTAACTAAAAACAGCCCACACCTGTACATACAGGTGGGTTTATTATATCCATAAAATACAGCCAGTATCTTATAACACAAAAGGTAATATTATCCTAAGAATGTCACACTTATTTACATTATATATGAAACTTTATAAACAAAGACATTCTCATATAATCCAATTCGTTGCACACTCATTAATATTGTATATTAAACTTTATACACAAAGACATAATACTAAACAGCTCAAAAATTACAATATAATAAAGGTGACAAAATAGCCATTTCCACACCTTACCACAGAGAAACTAAACACACTATTAAAATAACAAAGATACACACTCATGTTACATAGCACATTATTATTAGTGTGTTAACAATGCTTTGAGTGTTCCTTCTTGTAGTTGTCTCACTGACAAAGATCATTTACCTTATTAAAACTATGATCATCAATGACCTCTTGTCTTTCAACACATGGTTAAACTAAAACATTCACACACAAGAAAACTCTACAATTATACCACATCTAACATGTCATCCCTCCCATACAACTCTCATGACAATCCTACCACATTTACATATCCTTCATTATGGTCATAACTCGCTCTAGAAAAGGAAAATGGTCCCTTAGTACTTAAGTAGCCAAATTACTGAGTCCCCTTACCGTTATATTTCTATATGCCTCCGGGAACGCAGTTGCCCACCTGTTACCATAAATGAGTTTATTTCTGCATACCGTGCGATAAATTCCTGCCGCAATAGCCCTTACCCTAATCCCCCCGCCTTTTTCCTTCAAGCCCCAGGAATAAAACAAGAAATCTGTCACAATGTACAGAATGGCTCTCTTTACAACCTCAGACACCCCCCTTACCTCTAAAGTTAGGGCACGCAGGAGCTCTACATTGCCCCCACCCATTAACTTGAAGACTCTAGCCAGCCACACCCGTACTTGCCCCAACTCCCTACAAAAATATACGGCATGAAAAGCTGTTTCCGATTCCTCACAATGTTCGCATTTCGCTTCCTTTACCAAACCCATCACACACAAAGCCTGCTTTGACGCTAAAATCCCCATTACAAACCTATAAACTAACTCCCTTACCCTAGGCATTAATCTAAGTTTCTGGAAATCATGCCAAATCGTACCCCAATCATACAAAGGGTATACCGCCACCCCTTGCATCACTTCTGGTTTCCTACTCATCTCTACTAACCTTCCCACCTTGAGCTTTTTTACCTCACCTATTACTAACATAACCCTTAGCATATTCTCACATTCCATCAAGTCCTTTCCTCCCCACCATCGTCGTACATCCCTCATCACCCTCCCAACCCTCACCCCTTTTACCCCCCCCCCTCCCTTACGTACTTTTGTTTAACATACATGGCCTTTACCCTCGGCCCTAGCATCAAAAGCCCTACTCCCCCTCGGCGCACATTCGTCATAACCACCTCTTTACTTAGCCATGCTCGTCCAAAACCCCATATATAACGAAGCACCCTTCTCTGTATCTCCTTTATCTCCTGTTCCCGTAAAGGATACACCACTGCCACGTTCCACACTTTACTATAAACCAATGAATTTATTATTATTGCCCTTTGCATTAGAGTAACATCCTTCGCTCTTAGGTTCCTAATCCGTTGTACAACTTTTTCTCCCACCAATTCCGAATTCCTCCGCCTAGCCTCTTGCTCATCTGCCATATAGATAATCCCACAAATTTTCAGCTGTTCAGTCACATCCCATCCAGACTCCACCCCCATTCTACCCCCCACCCAATCTCCTATCTCTAATAATTTCGATTTAGCCCTGTTGACACGCATGCCTGACGCCTCTCCAAAAAACCTCATTACTCTCTCCACCTTTCGCAAACCTTCGACATCATTGATCAGTATTGTTGTGTCATCTACATAACCAACTACCTCTGTGAACCCCTTACCCTCCTCCTGTAACGTTGTTGCTTCCTCAACCATTCCATAAAACGGGTGTTGCATACATGCAAACAGAATTTGAGACATAGGACACCCCTGTCTCAAACCTTTCTCCATTTTCAACACGCTACCCAACCTACCATTAATTTGCACCTGAATCGTAGCTTCTGCATACAAGGTCTTCACCCATTTTACTATTCCCTCCCCAAAACCCATAAGCCTTAAAGTGTCAACCATGTACTCTCTATTCACACCGTCATAAGCATTCTCCCAATCAATGCCCAAAATTCCACCACCCTTACAACCCTGCAAAAATTCCCTAATACGACTATGTCCATCCCTCATACTACGACCCGGAATTCCCAACTGACCCTTGTGCACCATACCACCTATTACCTTCTTCATCCTGTTCCCTAAAATCTTCGCAAAAATCTTATAATCCGTACACATTAAAGATATGGCCCTGTACGTGCTCAGTGTTCTCCCCTCGCTTTTTTTCTTTACAAGCACGACCACACCCGTCCTCTGTGACGTTCCCAATTTCCCTTCCTTCAGCATACAATTCAATACCTGAACCAAACAAACATTTATGGTTTCCCAATGCACTCTGTAAAAATCATTGGAAAGCCCATCAATTCCCGGTGCTTTCCCCTTACTTAAATTGAACACTGCCTCTTTCACTTCTTCCATACTTATTATTCCCTCCAATCCCCCTCTGTCCTCCCCACCTTTCCCCAAGACCTTCACCCCTCCTCTTTCTTTATTAACTATCCCCACATTACCTTTTTCCCATTTCCTTTTAAACCAATAGTCCGCATAATTACTTATCCCCTCAGTTGTCACCAACATTTGCCCCTTAGTATAACCTTCCAAATCGTCACTAACCTCTTAAAGTATTATAGTGGACTCCTGTTGTCTAATGCGAAAACTTCTTAACACACTACCCGACGGTTTATCTCCCCATAGCACGGCATCCATACCTGCCCTTACCCTTAATTCATCAAATCTTTCATTATGTATGTCCCTTAGTCTCCCTCTTAGCCCTGATATTTCTTCAAAAGACTTCCCCTCATCTCTTGCGTAACACTCATTGAGCTGCTGTTCCAAATAATTCTGTAAACCGTACCTCCACCTCGCCTCCTCCCTTCCTTTATATTTATAAAACCCCGCGATACCAGGTTTAGCCCTATTTTCCCACCAATCCAAAATACTCCCTACCCCATCCCTTGCCCTCCACAATTGTCTCCACCAGTCTCTAAACTCTGCGTTCACCACCTCACTCCTCACCAACCTCGCATTTAACTTCCAGAAACTTGAGTATACCTTTACCACTCCCTCCCAATCCAGTTCTACCAAAACTGCCCTATGATCCGAAAACCCTACGTCCACTGTTTTTACCCCTCCTACCCTAACTGCCTCCGTTATATAAATCCTATCTAACCTCGCTGAATAATTTCTCCTAACAAAAGTGTAATCCACTCTCCAAGCCCCACTCCCCTCCACGTCCCTCACCCCTGCATCCTGTAAAACATTGCGTAACGACCGTAACACACAACCCGCCCCCCTTGGCTCCACGTCCCCCCCCCCTTATAACACAGTTCCAGTCCCCCCCAATTACAGTGACTAGAGGTAAACCCCTTAAAAAATACACTAAAACATCTCTCACAAAATCCTCTTTTACTTTGATTATATTCTCCGCTGGCATATAAACCCCAATGAAACATACTCGAGATGCTCCCCACTCACCATCCACCCTCACTACCCTCCCCCCCCCCCTTCTTCCCACTTTATAATACGTAAGGGACTATTTTCCTTCACAGCCACTGCCACTCCCCCTTTTAACCTAACAGACCCACTTACATACAATTTATAACCTTTTAATGCCAAAGCACAGCCTATCTTATAATTATGTTCTTGTATAAAGCATACATCCACACTATATCTCCTCAAAAACCATTCCATCCATACTCGTTTCACTTCATTCTTCAATCCATTTACATTTACAGTTACTATCGTGAATTATTTTAATAGTGGTGGTTTACCCTTTCTTAAGATAAGATAAGATAAGATTTCGTTCGGATTTTTAACCCCGGAGGGTTAGCCACCCAGGATAACCCAAGAAAGTCAGTGCGTCATCGAGGACTGTCTAACTTATTTCCATTGGGGTCCTTAATCTTGTCCCCCAGGATGCGACCCACACCAGTCGACTAACACCCAGGTACCTATTTACTGCTAGGTGAACAGGACAATAGGTGTAAGAAAACGTGTCGGAATTTCCACCCGCCGGGAATCGAACCCGGGCCCTCCGTGTGTGAAGCGGGAGTTTTAGCCACCAGGCCACCGGGCCACTCCCTCCCAATCCAGTTCTACCAAAACTGCCCTATGATCCGAAAACCCTACGTCCACTGTTTTTACCCCTCCTACCCTAACTGCCTCCGTTATATAAATCCTATCTAACCTCGCTGCTGTATGGCATCTTTCTTGACAGCTTGCTTATTCACCCCCCCTATCCCTTCATTATCCCTAGAACCATTGAACCCTACATTACCCCTTCCCTCTTTCCCCTTATGACATACATCCTTTCTCCAAGATTTTACTCCTGTTCTTTGTCCTGGAGTAAGAACATCGTCCATCTCAGACGTTCCTGCAGTTCTCTTACGAGAACTCCCCTCCCCACACACCTCGTCACCTGTCTTTTCCGCCCTATGGACCTCTGCCACAACGTTGTGCACATTAACATTAGTGCACACAGTATTCAAAACCTCCTGATCTTGCTGCACCGTTGCCTGCACCAGGTTACACCCTTCATCCACCTGTCCCTCTTCAACGTCATGCAAAAAGGAACTAAGTACTTCCTCCAGCAAGCCATCCTGTTGGCCCGTACCCTCCTCCTCAGACGTCGATGTCGTCTGTCCCTTATCAACTGTTTGTGTTACACTTTCCTCCATGGCCGCCTCAGCCCTATCCACTTCGTCACTCCATCGGCAAGGAATCTTGTTTGGCCTTACTCCTTCCTCCGACACCTCCAGAGCATTCCTCTGTTGTAAGATCATTGGTACCTGTTCCCTCCGTCCAGCTTTTTTATAGCATTGGGCCGCCATATGTTCAAAAGAACCACATAATCTGCAAGTCTTCCGCTGCCCTGAGTAGTACACGTAGACCTGCGTTCGGAAGACCTCCATAAATACGTATGATGGAATTGGCTGCCTCGACGTCATTTTCAGCGTAAATGATCCTTCAGGTAGCCCCTCATAAGGTCCATTTTGCCACACCCCCATCACTGCTGAGTGGATTTTCCCATAGCTGCTAAACACCGCCGTCACATCATGCTCCGTCGCCTCAAAAGGCACGTTTCGTACTTTCACCCACGTCACATAGCTGGACACATCATGTAAGCAGACTTCCACCATAGTGTTCACTGCCAGCCTCTTCTCTTGATATTTGTTAACTATGCTTGTGTAGAATCCTGCGTCTTTAAACTTGATGAAAATTCTCGACACACCATTTACTGCTACTCCATATAATTCTTCGGTCGGTATTCCATATACCTCACTGATGATGGCATGCAGTAACACGTGCATGGTTGTTCCTGTAAGCGTGCCACGCACCAATTCCACACAAACAGTGCTCACCCGGCGTCCAATGCGATCTGCCATGTTGTATGCACAAAACAGGAAAACTGCGCAGTAAACCAGTTGTATCAGGAGCTACTGCGCAGCCTGTCCGCACGGCACAATAGCGATGCGAACAACAATCATGAAAGGTGACGTGTGGGGCTCTGGTTAAACAGTAAATCACTAGACTCACAGCTCCCAACTCTACTGTAAGTACATGCCTGCCTTGTATTCTAGTGGATTTATTGGTTGAAAGCTTCACTTTTGACCAATAATCAACTTAGTCCTTTCAGTCTTGCTCTAGGTTGACTGTTGTAATAATCACCACGTCTTTTGAATATTGTACACTACCATGAAGAGTGATTACTTAAGCAGTGGGTAACATGTTTATCTTTCCAGCTTGGATGTCAGAGAGGGTCACCTGGCAATCAACGAGTAGAACGGATGGAGTAGGACTAACGTCCAGAGACTTCGCCAATTTGATCTCACTACCTGTGCACCAGTATGAAATTGCAGGATGTAACTCCACAGCATTGCAGCGGTAAAGAACCTGCTTTCCTGTCTTCGGGATAGAATACTCACTGGTATACTGTGAAGAACTAGCCAGTGGATGGTCACCAACACCTGCGACCCCCCCCCCCCTTATCAGCAACGGCTACGGTTTCAACAACAGTGTCACCAACACCAGACACCATTGTAGATATTAGTGTTGAGTTCAAATGTTATTTTATTCATTTCATTTTTCATTTTTCTTTCAAATAGGATATACCTTTCATGTTTTGTTGTTTTATGTTTGATTTAATAAATAGTGTTTATCTTTGTGAATTATTATTTCTTTTTCTATTCATTAATTTTCCTGAGAAGGAGCCAGCCTGAGTAATACTGTCTGAAGTTGTTACAGGGCTGAGTAAGCCTTCACAGATACCATGGTAAACTATATTTAATTCTTAAGATGCCCATGATATATGCACAGTATATGTGAGCCACAGTATATGTGAGCCACAGTTTATGTGAGCCACAGTTTATGGTAGGAAAGCGGATGTGAAATGCAGACGACGTGTGTCAAAGTAGATGTCAGCTATAGTAGATGTCAGCCTCAGGAGATGTCAGCCTCAGTAGATGTCAGTCACAGAAGATGAGTAACAA
>NW_027197221.1:0-65975 GCF_038502225.1 Cherax quadricarinatus | reverse complement strand
ATCAATATGGGAAAGAAGAGAAAGATCATGAGCTTTGGTAGCATTCTGTACAATGATGAAGCATGTACCACTCTTAAGAACATGAAAAGAAATATCTTTACCAACATGGTGTAGTAGTGCCTTGCCAATACTATGGTCGGAAAGATAGGCAATAGAGGAAGTCAGTCGTAAAGTGAAGAATTTAGTCCATTGTGCATTCTGAAACTGAGCGTGGAAAGGGAGTGCAGGATGTGTCGATCTTTTCTGAGAATGAGGTGGAGAAGTATCATCAGCAGGTAATTGTCCTTGGCATTTAGGAGTGGGACCAGAGTTGGTCCGACATGGAATGGGCCTGCGATTCGAAAATTGCCGCACCGTAGAGGGAGAGGCAAGAAGCATAGTCAAAGGAGAGCGGAGGTCAGATAAATCGAAGGAGTCAGTCGAGACCTGAGTACCAGAAGCAGGTGAGGAAACAGCACTGGCAAGAGGTACAGAGGCATTAGGGGTGTCCGAAGAGTGGTCCAAAGACGAGGCGGGGTCAGAACGGGGTGTGGTATCAAGAAGGGGCCCCGAGGTTAGCAGGTTCATGGATTAGGGCTTCCATTATTAGGTTACTTCTTTCTTTTTGTTTTTAAGAAAAAAAAAAAAGAATAAAAAAAGGGGAGACTGGGGAGGGATAGTTCCTAGGAGGAATGAGAGGGCCAGAAATCTCCCTCCACACCCAAGAGAACCTCAGCACCACAAGTAGTGCAGATGCAGCATGGAACCAGTGCCATACCCTACCCATCATGCCAGTAAAGCAGCAATCTGGGATAGCAACCTCACATCTGCCGAGGTACCTTGGTGGACAAAAGAGAGGGCGGCCAGATATCTGCCACAAAGCATACCTCCTTTGGCCACCACCTCTGGAATCCGAAAGGCAGCCTCCAGAGATACACCCATCGCCTGAAAGATACCCAAAGCCACTCCCCAGGAGACCGGAGAGGGATTGGGACATCCCAAGGTGATCCAGATTCCACAGCAAACTACACCACTGCCAAGAACCTCAATGGAATGGGATGGACCCCAGTGCCCTTTCCCCTACCCAGGAACTAGCGTGCCTGTAAAAAAAAAAAAAAAAAAAAAAAAGAGGAAGGGTAATAGGGAGGGGTGGGGAGAAGTAGGAGGAAAAGAAAAAGGGAAGATGGGATAAGGGAGGAGGGATTTGGGGGTAATTAGGTTCGGTCTGAGGAAGGAGACCAACAGGTCTAATTCCTCAGACAAAGAGCCTCTTTACCACGCCAAGGAGCCCCCCTTGAAGAGGAGTGTCCATTGATGGTTTGGTCTCTGCAATATATTCAGAGATTGCTTCAAGTGTTTTGGAGTTCAGAGACGTCATATGGGAGACAATATTGGAGATGGAAGGAGGAGGAGTTTGAGCAAAGATTGGACCTGTAATGGGCTGTACCAAGGTAGGGGGGGAAAGGGTGGAGGGAACTGGAGAAGTGTGGGAGGGGACAGAAGAGGCAGAAACCCGGGAGGTGGCAGAAGAGGAAGAAACTTGGGAGGGGACAGGGGAGGAAGGCATAATTCGAGGAGGAGGATGAACCTCCACACTTGTAACGGAGCCAGTGAAAGGGGAAGACCTAGGTACAGAGACCGGAAAGGTAAAATGTGGAGGTGAATGAAGGGAAGGAGGGGTTAAAGAAGATTTATTGGACCTCTGAGAAGTAGAGGGATGATTGGGAGGAGGTGTCGTACGAGGTCTTGTCGATACCGGGGTTTGTGAGGGAGAACAAGAAGAAGTGAGGACAGACTGAGGTGTTGAAGTAGGGATGTCTGAGCCCAGGACAGCAAAAGATATATATGCAGGAGTGACTATGGGACTTGCAACTGTAGAGGAGGCTGCAGAAGATGGGACCCCAGAAGTGGGGGGACGTTTTGAAACACGAGAATAAGAAACACGGGGTAGTCTCCCTTGGAGGCGAAGATGAGAAACTGCCATAGCATAAGGGAGACCTTCTGCCTCTTTGAGGCAATGAATTTCCCACTCATTTAAGCAGACCTGGCAATGGGGAGAGTACGAAGGGTGAGCCTCATGACAATTAAGGCAAGAGGGAGGCCGACTGCAAGATGTATTAGAATGGTCATAGGTACCACAGACTGGGCATTCAGCTATAGATCTGCAATATTTTCCAGGGTGGCCAAATCGCCAGCAATTCCTAAACTGTTGCGGTGTAGGGATCACTTTCCGAACTTTTAACCAATGTCCTGCTACATAAACAGAGGATGGGAGTTCACGGATGTCTAAAGTTAAATGAGCCACATTGCAAGGGTATTGTCTTTGCCCGCGGGCAGGAAGAACATAAGTGTCTACCTTGAGAATTGGGAGATCTTGGAGTTCCAGCTGTTCGAGAATGTCATTGCCACATGTCTGGAAATTCTGTTGGACTATGGTATGGGGCAAAATAACAGTACCACTACAAGAATTGAGGGAATGATGTTGCAAGTGTATGGTGTAGGAGGTAGGTTACTGAAAGCAGTGAAGAGTTTTTACGAGGATAGTGAGGCTCAAGTTAGAGTATGTAGAAAAGAGGGAAATTTTTTCCCAGTAAAAGCAGGCCTTAGACAAGGATGTGTGATGTCACCGTGGTTGTTTAATATATTTATAGATGGGGTTGTAAGAGAAGTAAATGCGAGGGTCTTGGCAAGAGGCGTGGAGTTAAAAGATAAAGAATCACACACAGGGTGGGAGTTGTCACAGCTGCTCTTTGCTGATGACACTGCTCTTGGGAGATTCTGAAGAGAAGCTGCAGAGATTGGTGGATGAATTTGGTAGGGTGTGCAAAAGAAGAAAATTAAAGGTGAATACAGGAAAGAGTAAGGTTATGAGGATAACAAAAAGATTAGGTGATGAAAGATTGAATATCAGATTGGAGGGAGAGAGTATGGAGGAGGTGAACGTATTCAGATATTTGGGAGTGGACGTGTCAGCGGATGGGTCTATGAAAGATGAGGTGAATCATAGAATTGATGAGGGAAAAAGAGTGAGTGGTGCACTTAGGAGTCTGTGGAGACAGAGAACTTTGTCCTTGGAGGCAAAGAGGGGAATGTATGAGAGTATAGTTTTACCAACGCTCTTATATGGGTGTGAAGCATGGGTGATGAATGTTGCAGCGAGGAGAAGGCTGGAGGCAGTGGAGATGTCATGTCTGAGGGCAATGTGTGGTGTGAATATAATGCAGAGAATTCGTAGTTTGGAAGTTAGGAGGAGGTGCGGGATTACCAAAACTGTTGTCCAGAGGGCTGAGGAAGGGTTGTTGAGGTGGTTCGGACATGTAGAGAGAATGGAGCGAAACAGAATAACTTCAAGAGTGTATCAGTCTGTAGTGGAAGGAAGGCGGGGTAGGGGTCGGCCTAGGAAGGGTTGGAGGGAGGGGGTAAAGGAGGTTTTGTGTGCGAGGGGCTTGGACTTCCAGCAGGCATGCGTGAGCGTGTTTGATAGGAGTGAATGGAGACAAATGGATTTTAATACTTGACGTGCTGTTGGAGTGTGAGCAAAGTAACATTTATGAAGGGATTCAGGGAAACCGGCAGGCCGGACTTGAGTCCTGGAGATGGGAAGTACAGTGCCTGCACTCTGAAGGAGGGGTGTTAATGTTGCAGTTTAAAAACTGTAGTGTAAAGCACCCTTCTGGCAAGACAGTGATGGAGTGAATGATGGTGAAAGTTTTTCTTTTTCGGGCCACCCTGCCTTGGTGGGAATCGGCCAGTGTGATAATAAAAAAAAAAAAAATGTTTTTCGATAGTGATAGGAATAGTATCGATATGTGAAAGAAGAGAAAGATCATGAAATTGGGTAGAATTCTGGACTGTGATGATGCACGTACCACTCTTAAGAGCATGAAAGGAAATATCTCTACCAACGTGGCATAGGAGCGCTTTGCCAATACTATGGTCAGAAAGATAGGCAGTAGACGAAGTCGGTCGTAAAGTAAAGAATTTAGTCTATTGTGTGGTCCAAAACTGAGTGTGGAGAGGGAGTGCATGACGTGTCGGTCTTTTCCAAGTAGAATGGGAAGGTAATGAAGTAACATCGTCAAGAGATTGTCTTTGGCATTTAGAAGTGGGACCAGAGTCGGTCCAACGTGAGACGGGCTGGCGATTCGAAAATCGTCGCACCATATAGGGAGAGGTCGGAAGCATAGTCAAAGGAGAGACGAGGTCAGACAAATCGAAGGAGTCAGTGGAAGCCCTGGTACTTGAAGTGCGTGAGGAAACAGCACCAGCAAGAGGTAAAGGGGCCTTAGGAGTGTCCAAAATATGAGGCAAGGTCAGAACAGGGTGCGGCAACAATAAGGGGCCCGGGAGTAGCAGGGTCATGGATTTGGGACTCCATGGTTAGGTTACTTCTTCTTTTTTGTTTTTAAGAAAAAAAAGAAAGAAGAAAAGAAAATAAAAATAAAAAAAAGAATAAAAAAAGGGGGTACCGGGGAGGGATAGTTCCTAGGAGGAATGAAAGAGCCAGAAATCTCCCTCTGTGCCCAAGAGGACCTCAGCACCACAAGTAGTGCAGGTGCAGCATGGAATGCATGCCATACCCTACCCTTCGTGCCAGTAAACCAGCAATCCGGGATAGCAACCTCACATCTGCCTAGCTACCTCGGTGGACAAAAGAGAGGGTGGCCGGATATCTGCCACAAAGCATACCTCCTTCAGCCACCACCCCTGGAATCCGAGAGGTGGCTTCCAGAGATACACCCGTCGCCCGAAAGACACCCAAAGCCACCCTCCGGGATACTGGAGAGAGATCGGGACATCCTCAGGCAATCCAGATCCCATGGCAAACTATACCACCGCCAAGAACCTCAACGGAATGGGACGGACCCCAGTACCCTTCCCCCTACCTATGAACTAGTGTGCCTGTGGGAAAAATCCCAAAGGCCAAAAAGAGGACGGGCAAAAGGGAGGGGTGGGGAGGAGGAGGAGGAGGAAAGGAAAAAGGTGAGGATGGGGAGGATGGGATAGGTAAGGGGGGATTGTTGGGTAATTAGGTTCGGTCTGAGGAAGGAGACCGACATGTCTAATTCCTCAGACCAAGAGCCTCTTCACCACGCCAAGGAGCCCCCCTTGAAGAGGACTGAGGGTAATAGTATATAGCTGTCCACAGACTTCACTTCAGAATAAACCTCAAGCTGGTTCAAGAGTTTCTACAACAAAATTCTTTATCCAAGTGAGAATAAGGTGAAGTACTAGAGGGGTAGCTAAGTCAATGCACACTGAGTCAGCAGAGAGAGCGAACTGAACTAACACAGTTAATCCCTACATGACATCAACTCCCCAAAGGGAAGAGCAGACTAAACTACCCACCAAGGACATACCTTATTTCAACTCTTAGCCAGCTATTACCTACCTATCTAACACATTACTCAAAATACACAAATATATATACACGTAATACCCGGGTATATTCCTAAACCAGATAATATTATAAACTAGTGGAATCTTTAACTAATATTAAAGAAACCCCAAGTATAATATTAAGTGGACAAAACATAAATTAATCTCATTATGACCTTGGTCATAACAATGACATACAACTCGCCTGTAAAAATACTAGCTAAAGTCTAACATATGACCCCAAACATCATCATCAGGGACACTGCCATGAACCCAATGCCATCAGAAGATTTAAAACCAGATGTATAAATGCAAACGGCACAAGCATGAGACTAGAAGTGATCAAGAAAAAGAGAGCAAGAAACAGTTGTAGGTATGAGACCTTTAGCACACAGCAGTAGAGGAGAACAGACACAACTGTTGGAACTTCCAAAGAGGGAAGGGAAAAGGTAGATGCTACATGAATATACAAGGGAGGGAACTGGAGAGAAGACCTGAGCAAGTGAAGATTATGAGAAAACAGACAGAATAAGCAGAGGCACTGATCAAATAATGGACCACTACTAACCCTGGAGACCAACCTATACGTAGAAGGAAAACGAAGTTCATATGCACTGAAAAAATAATGACAGCAATAAGCATCCTCATAATCAGCTAAGGAAGGAACAATCGCCTCAGCATAGAGGCTTTCAACAGAGGATGAAAGGACCAAGGCATGAACATAAACATTGGTGATGAAGGGGATCTAGCTTAGAGTTGCAGTATAAGCCACAGAATAGCATACCAGGCCATGGCCTGGTAGGCTTCTATACTGAATGAACTCTCATGTATAGTACTAGAATTATTTTTTTGTGAAAAGTCTTTTAAACAGTGATATGGTTTTTCTTGTGAATGAAATATCATACGTTATAGTACATGTGATTTTTGTGAAAAATATTAGAAACATAGTGAACATTGATATGATTTATTTTGTGAATGGACTCTCATGTGTCTTATTAGATCTGATTTAGAGAGAAAGTCTTTCAAACACTCTGAACACTGATATGGTTTTTCTTGTGAATGAACTCTCATGTGTTTCAATAAATGTGATTTACATGAAAAGTTTTTCAAACACTCTTAACACTGATATGGTTTTTCTTGTGAATGAACTCTCATGTGTTGTATTAGATGTGATTTACATGAAAAGTTTTTCAAACACTCTGAACACTGATATGGTTTTTCTTGTGAATGAACACTCATGTGTTTTATTAAATGTGTTTTTTGTGAAAAGTCTTTCAAACACTCTGAACACTGATATGGTTTTTCTTGTGAATGAACTCTCATGTGTCTTATTAGATATGACTTACATGAAAAGTTTTTCAAACACTCTGAACACTGATATGGTTTTTCTTGCGAATGAACTCTTGTGTGTCTTATTAGATGTGATTTACGTGAAAAGTTTTTCAAACACTCTGAACACTGATATGGTTTTTCTTGTGAATGAACACTCGTGTGTCTTATTAGATGTGATTTACATGAAAAGTCTTTCAAACACTCTGAACACTGATATGGTTTTTCTTGTGAATGAACACTCATGTGTTTTATTAAATGTGATTTTTGTGAAAAGTCTTTCAAACATTCTGAACACTGATATGGTTTTTCTTGTGAATGAACTCTCATGTGTTTTATTAAATTTGATTTTTGTGAAAAGTCTTTCAAACATTCTGAACACTGATATGGTTTTTCTTGCGAATGAACACTCGTGTGTTTTATTAAATGTGATTTTTGTGAAAAGTTTTTCAAACATTCTGAACACTGATATGGTTTTTCTTGTGAATGAACTCTCATGTGTTGTATTAGATGTGATTTACATGAAAAGTTTTTCAAACACTCTGAACACTGATATGGTTTTTCTTGTGAATGAACTCTCATGTGTTTTATTAAATTTGTTTTTTGTGAAAAGTCTTTCAAACACTCTGAACACTGATATGGTTTTTCTTGTGAATGAACTCTGATGTGTTTTACTAAATGTGATTTTCGTGAAAAGTTTTTCAAACACTCTGAACACTGATATGGTTTTTCTTGTGAATGAACTCTCATGTGTTTTATTAAATTTGTTTTTTGTGAAAAGTCTTTCAAACACTCTGAACACTGATATGGTTTTTCTTGTGAATGAACACACATGTGTTCTATTAAATGAGATTTTTGTTTAAAGTCTTTCAAACACTCTGAACACTGATATGGTTTTTCTTGTGAATGAACTCTCATATGTTTTATTAAATGTGATTTTTGTGAAAAGTCTTTCAAACACTCTGAACACTGATATGGTTTTTCTTGTGAATGAACTCTCATGTGTATTATTAAATGTGATTTTTGTGAAAAGTCTTTCAAACATTCTGAACACTGATACGGTTTTTCTAGTGAATGAACACTCATGTGTTTTATTAAATGTGATTTTTGTGAAAAGTCTTTCAAACATTCTGAACACTGATATGGTTTTTCTTGTGAATGAACTTTCATGTGTCTTATTAGATGTGATTTACATGAAAAATCTTTCAAACACTCTGAACACTGATATGGTTTTATTTGTGAATGAACACTCGTGTGTATTATTAAATGTGATTTTTGTGAAAAGTCTTTCAAACATTCTGAACACTGATATGGTTTTTCTTGTGAATGAACTCTCATGTGTTTTATTAAATTTGGTTTTTGTGAAAAGTCTTTCAAACATTCTGAACACTGATATGGTTTTTCTTGTGAATGAACTCTCATGTGTCTTATTAGATGTGATTTACGTGAAAAGTTTTTCAAACATTCTGAACACTGATATGGTTTTTCTTGTGAGTGAACTCTCATGTGTTGTATTAGATGTGATTTACTTGAAAAGTCTTTCAAACACTCTGAACACTGATAAGTGTTATTACTTGAAGGAACTTTCATACACTGCATTTTGTTACTTACCTGTTAAGTCACTTTAATAATGAATACAGCTATTATATATTTTGCTTATCAAACTCTTGCATATTACATGTTATTTAAAAGTTCTCCTAAAATAATATTGTAGAAAAGGTCATTTATACATATTGTTTTCTTATACATGATTAATGTCTCTTGATTATTGTTCAAATTACCTAATGTGTAGAATTTTTTTTAAAGAACATTATTTAATTATACTTAAATTAAACATTATTTACCAACTTATATTGTAAATATGAGCCTGATATCTTCTTTTTTTAACAATTAATATCCAAAAACTTAATATGAACTCTAAATAAATAGAATAATAATCAATGTAATGGTACAAGTCTAAATAATTCATTGAATATATTATAAGTGTTTTATTACTTTATATAAACTGTAAATAATCAAGTAATCAATATATTCTTTCTTAGTAATACTGTTATCTCTTTTTATCTGTATGAGTAAACTACATCAACATGAGTAGATTCATCAACTATCACACACATCATGAGATAATACATTAACCCTTTGACTGTCGCGGCCGTATATATACGTTTGTGAGGTACCGTGTTTGACGTATATATACTCATAAATTCTAGCGGCTTCAAATCAGGCAGGAGAAAGCTAGTAGGCCCACATGTGAGAGAATGGGTCTGTGTGGTCAGTGTGCACCACATAAAAAAAATCCTGGAGCACGCAGTGCATAATGAGAAAAAAAAAACTCCGACCGTTTTTTTAATTAAAATGCCGACTTTGTGGTCTATTTTCGTATAGTATTTGTGGTTGTATTCTCGTTTTCATGGTCTCATTTGATAGAATGGAAACTATATTATAGAAATGGAGGTGATTTTGATTAATTTTACTATAAAAAGAACCTGGAAATGGAGCACAAAGTACAGGAAATGTTTGATTTTTGCCGATGTTCAAAAGTAAACAAATGATGTCATTGTCCAATAAATGTCCAAATAGCCATTCTAATACGCAGTCATGAATGAGTTGATGTAATTTTTACAATTATTACAGTATTGCAGTAGTCTGCATAACAGTAAATCTTCTATTTTTTGTTTGAATAAAATTTCAAAATAAAAAGCAAGAGTAATATCACAGGGACCTGGAGACATGACTGATGAACAAAGAAAATCTTATTTTAGAGCCAGGAATGTCTGCATTGTTCATTCTGGACCTTATTTTGAAATTGTCGTATTTTTTAATTTTCGTGAAATTGGCCAAATTGCAAATTTCTGACCATGTTATTGGGTAGTTGAAATCGGTAAATGGGCAGTTTCTTGTGCTCAATCGATAGAAAAAATAGAGTTCTGAAGAAATAGTTATGAGTTTGGTTGACTGAAATAACGGAATTAGCCGAAAATAGGGCTCAAAGTGGGCGAAATTGCCGATTTTTAAATATCGCCGAAGTCGCTAACTTTGCGAGAGCGTAATTCCGTCAGTTTTCCATCAAATTTCGTTTTTTTGGTGTCTTTACAATCGGGAAAAGATTCTCTATCATTTCATAAGAAAAAATAATTTTTTTTTTTTTTCGAATATTTTGCGACACCAGGAGCAACTTCAGGATTGGGCCCTTCGACAGTCAAAGGGTTAAAACAGCATACAACATCAACATGAGTGTATTCATCAACTATCACACACATCATGAGATAATACATTAAAACAGCATACAACATCAACATGAGAGTATGCAATACCAACTGGACACATCATTGATAAATATATAAATAACAGCACATATCAAAAATGTATACATTAACAATAGCACACACCTTTAATATCTGCATATTATACATCATAGCAGTGTTCACTACTACCATTTTTAATTCACAGATGCCTTAAATATGCCGAGCAACAAGTTTTGTCTAGACATAAGAAAATGTGTTTGTGTGGTGAGTGTGCACAGTATAAAAATAATCCTGCCACACAGGACATGATGGTAACAGCTAACCTTTATCTCTGTGTTTCAATTAAAATCAAAATTTTAGGCCATTTTTGGTTTGTTTTAGACTTTTATAGCACCAATAGAAAAACTAGAAAATTACTTAAATCAGGAAGAAAAAAATGGGAGAAATAGACCTTAAAAATGACAGAAATTATTATTTTAGGCAATTATGATCCAAGAAAAATAAAGCACTGAATTTTTGTGTGTAATGAAGGATTATAATAAAAGTCAAGTGTTGTATATGAGAAGCCTGGAGGTATTATTATTGATAAAGTGGAAAGGTACTTTAGAGGCAAGAACTCTTGCAGTGCTTTTAAACCAAAATTTGTTTTAAATTTGGTAAAATTGGCAAAATTCCAAATTCAGAGTCCTTAAGAGGCTATCTTTTAACAGTCAAATGAACAAATTTTTGCAATAAATTTATAGTGAGGAAGATATACTAGCAAAATATCTGAGCACTGAAACTGGCCTAAAACAAGCAACAAATTAATGAAATTCCTGTTATTTTGCCCAACTTCTAGCCTGTATAACTTGATTTTTCTGACATCATTATTACCTTATGATAAGATTCTTAATCCTTTCAGATGACAAAATAATTGTAATAATTTGAAAAATGTATTGACACTGAAGGTGTTTCAATATGAGGAATGTAGACAGTTTACGTGTTAACTACAAAACACTTCTGAGGAAGGTAAACTTAAAGATAATAATAAAAACACTACTGAAATATATGAAGGAAAATATAATAAAAAAATATTTCCTATGTTGTCAGTAACTTCATATAGACATCTACCAATAATGAGGAAGATGGAAGGAAAATGTGAAGATAAAATACTTGAAGTTGAGAGGACAATATAGATGATATAATATCTTACCCACAGTCATTAATGGTAGAAATTAACAGATGATATATTACAATATTTTTCCAGCAGTCAATAAATATAATTCCTAAACCTTATAGTTCTGTGTACTATATTTACAAAAACTGTTATCATAACATACTTAGTTGCCTTTGTTATTACTTCATAATGGTTGATAAATTACTGACTTTTTAGACTATAAAAAATATATTACAAAATAATTTACAAACTTTAATAAAACTCAATACATAGGTTTTATAAAGACAATAAACAAATATTTATGTAAGCTATTAAGCTGTTAAGAGGTAATAAATTTTAGTGTAAAACATGTTGATAATACATGTAAAGTGTTATATTAACATCAGTACAGTATTATAGTAAGTTGACTTATGTTCACTGGTTGTTGGTGTAGTTGTAATTGTCAAAATAATGAGGTCACCTTAAAGTCTTGACATAGAGGACAAATTCACAACAATGTAGTCACCATTACCACATTCTTGACGCAGTTTCTCCAGTATATCTGCCACTTATAACACTTTCATTGTACTGGATGATGACACTAAGTATAATTCTTGTGTTTAGATGAACTGCAAAAGAAAAGATAACAAAATTAATCAACAACTGTAAATTTAACAAATATGATCTTATTATAAATGATGTAATGTTTTCTCAGCTGGTTTTCAACCAAATGTAAAGATGAGTAACAGTAAGTGCAACAGCTGGTTATGTAGTTTTTTAATAAACCAGCTGTATTCTACCAAAGCAGGTGACCTAAAATGAAAAACAAAAGTTTTTCTTTTTAACCCTTTGACTTTTTCCGTCATATATATATGTCTTACGAGCCACCATGTTTGACGTATATATATTCAAAAGTTCTAGCGCTTTCAAATCAAGCAGAAGAAAGCTGGTAGGCCCACATGTGAGAGAATGGGTCTGTGTGGTCAGTGTGCACCATATAAAAAAATCCTGCAGCACGCAGTACATAATGAGAAAAAAAAACTACGACCGTGTTTCTGGATTAAAACGCCGACTTTGAGGCATATTTTCGTATAGTATTTATGGTTGTATTCTCATTTTCTTGGTCTCATTTGATAGAATGAAAACACATTATAGAAATAGAGGTGATTTTGATTGGTGTTACTATGAAAAGAACCTTGAAATGGAGCTCAAAGTATGGGAAATGTTTGATTTTTGCCAATGTTCAAAAGTAAACAAATGATGTCATCATCAAATAAATGTCCAACTAGCCATTCTAATATGCAGTCATGAATTGGTTGACATTATTTATACAATTATTACAATATTGCAGTAGTCTGCATAACAGTATTATTATTATTATAATCAAAAAGAAGCGCTAAGCCACAAGGGCTATACAGCGCTGCAGGGTAGGGAAGGAAGCAAGGGAATTGGATGGCAGAAGGGAGGGGGGATGATCAGCAGGTTACAGAAAACAGCGGGGCAGGGGATAGTACGGGGGTAGAGGGTAGCAAGAGATACAAGTAGAAAGGGCTGAAAGTATCAGAATTTGTGAAGTAAGTCAGTCGTTGTCAAAAAGTCAATGAGAGAGTCCGGATGAAAGGTGGGTCCATCAGCGAGAAGGGAAGGTAAAGAGAGAGCAGCGGGGCGAAGACGACGACAGAGGTAAATTCTGCGTGCTCGTTGATAAAGTGGGCAGTCCAACAGAAAGTGGCTGACTGATAATGGAGCTTGGCAATTCTCACAGAGAGGAGCAAGACGCCTCTCCATGAGATATCCATGAGTAAGACGAGTATGGCCAATGCGAAGACGGGAGAGAGTAGTCTCCCAACCTCGACACTGGTGATAAGAAGACGGCCAGTAACCTATACTCGGTTTAATAGACTGAAGTTTGTTGCCGAGCATAGTAGACCAACGTTGTTGCCAACGGGTGTGAAGGTGGGAAGATATTACAGCAAAATAGTCCGTACATGGAATACCTCTATAAGAAACTGGTAGGTCATGTACTGCTGACCGCGCAGCAGTGTCTGCCTGTTCATTGCCCTGTACGTCAACATGACCAGGGACCCAACAAAAAACAATATCTTTATGCTTAGTAAAGATGCGGCGTAGCCAAAGTTGGATACGGAGGACTAAGGGGTGAGGTGTATCAAATTTTTGTATAGCCTGTAAAGCACTAAGGGAGTCTGAGACAACCACAAATGATGACATAGGCATAGATGCAATACGGATAAGTGCTGTAAGGATGGCATATAATTCAGCAGTAAAAATACTAGCTGAAGATAGTAAATGCCCTTGTACGACGCTGTCCGGAAACACTGCTGCGAATCCTACGCCGTCAGAAGACTTAGAGCCATCTGTGTACACAGCAATGGCATGAGAATGAGAGTGAAAGTGGTCAAGAAAAAGAGAGCGGGAAGTGACCGTAGACAGTTGGGCTTTCGAGCAAGGGAGGGAGAAAGAACAGACTCGAACAGCTGGAACTTCCCAGGGGGGTAGGGAAAAGTGAGATGCTACATGTACATAGAAAGGTGGTAGTTGAAGAGAAGACAAGAGCGAATGAAGGCGAAGAGAGAAGGGACGGAGTAAGCAGGGGCGGCGAACAAATAAAGAATGTCTACTAATATCAGTGACCATTCTATAAATGGAAGGATTGCGGAGATCATGAGAGCGTACATAGTAGCGAAGGCAATGGGCATCACGGCGATCGGATAAGGATGGAACGTTCGCTTCTGCATAGAGGCTTTCGACAGGGGAAGAGCGAAAAGCACCAAGGCATAAACGTAATCCTTGGTGATGAATGGGGTTAAGGCTAGAGAGAGTAGCAGGAGATGCTGCTGAATAGATCTGGTCACCATAATCAAGTTTCGATAAAATAAGGGTGGAATGTAGGTGAAGGAGGGTTCGACGATCAGCTCCCCACGAAAGATGAGCAAGGGTTTTAAGAAGGTTTAGCCGGCTGTGACAAGTTGCCTTCAGAGAGGTAATGTGAGGTTTCCAGGATAACCTACGATCAAAGAGGAGGCCCAGAAACTTGACTGTATCACGTTCAGGGATACGTGAGCCATAGAGGTACAAAGGATGATCAGAGATGACAGAGCGTCTAGTGAAAGTGATTTGGTGGGTTTTAGTGCTGGAAAATTTAAACCCATGTGTGGTGGCCCAATTGGAAACACGGTCGACTGCATGCTGGAGAGAAACTGTAAGGAGGCGACAGTCAGCGCCTGCACAGGCAATAGCGAAGTCATCAACATAGAGTGATGACCAAATATTTGATGGAAGACTAGAGGCCAAATCATTAATAGCAAGGAGAAAAAGTGTTGTGCTCAGAACACATCCCTGGGGGACACCTTCAGCTTGGACAAAGTCCGGGGAGAGCACATTATTAACCCGAACACGGAAATGCCTGTCAGTTAAAAAGTTCTTAAGGAAGGATGGTAGATTGCCTCGAAGGCCTAAGGAGTGGGCTTGGGCTAAAATATTATACCTCCAAGTTGTGTCATATGCCTTCTCAAGGTCAAAAAATATGGCAATAACTGAGTGGTTATTCGCAAAGGCATTACGAACATACGTATCCAAGCGCAGTAAGGGGTCTATGGTAGAACGTCCCTTACGAAAGCCATATTGACGAGTGGAGAGACTGTTGTGTGTCTCTAAATACCACACTAAACGTCTATTTACTAGACGTTCCATTACTTTGCAAACTGCACTGGTAAGAGCAATGGGACGATAGTGGGAGGTTTCATGTCCCGTAGTGCCTGGTTTGCGGAAAGGGAGAACAATGGCGGATTTCCACAGCTGTGGAAGAACTCCTTGTGACCAAATAAGATTGTAAAGGCGTAATAGGACTGCAAGGGCTGACTGATGTAAATGTTGTAGCATACGAATATGAATGTCGTCGGGCCCAGCTGCCGATGGTCGACAAGCTGAGAGTGTTGCCTCCAGTTCTTGAAGTGTAAAAGGCACATTATACTGTTCTTCTCTGAGAGAAGAAAAGTCCAAGGGTGCTAACTCTCTGGCAGACTTTGAGGAAAGAAATGAGGGGCATAGATGGAGTCCCTGAGAAATACGGACCAGATGATTGCCAATTTCATTGGCAACATCTAGTGGGTTTGCTATATCAACACCGGCAACCCGCAGAACAGGAGCCGGGTCAGGAGAATATTTACCACTCAGTTTTCGTACTTTTTTCCAGACTGCACTCATAGAGGAAGCAGAGGTGATGGTGGAGACATAATCTCGCCAGCAAGTGCGTTTAGCGTCACGGATGACACGGCGAGCGATCGCACGCTTCTGTTTAAAATCAAGGAGTCGCTCTGTGGTTCTATTGTACCGGTACCTGCCCCATGCAGCGCGTTTCAAACGTACTGCACGAGCACAAGCAGGAGACCACCAAGGCACGCATTTCTGAGAATGCCTGCCCGAAGTTTGGGGTATAGAATGAGAAGCTGCGGTGAAAACGGAGGACGAGAAGAGGTGTAAAAGCTCATCGATGGAGGACGAAGAAGGAACCTCTTTAAAAACAGTCAGGTGTGAGTAAAGGTTCCAATTTGCCCGATTAAATTGCCAGCGTGGGGTGCGAAGAGGTGGCGAATATGAAGGGGAAGTAAGAATGATTGGGAAATGATCACTGTCATGTAAGTCCGGGAGAACAGACCAAGTAAAGTCTAATGCGGCGGAGGAAGAGCAAACTGAGAGATCGACGCAAGAGAGAGTATGAGTCCGAGGATCAAAATGGGTGTGAGTACCTGTAATTAAAACATGGAGGGGGTGGGTGGCAAGAAAAGCCTCTAACTGAATTCCACGGGAATCACAGTGAGACCCTCCCCAGAGGAAATGGTGGGCATTAAAATCACCAAGTAACAGAATTGGTGGCGGTAATGACGAAACAAGGAAGGCAAAATCCGGAATAGATAATGCCCGAGAAGGAGAGAGATATAAAGAACAGAGCGTATACCACCTATGTAAGTGGATACGGGCTGCTGTGTAATGCAGCGAAGTATGAATAAATAGCTGATGGTACGGAATATCAGTGCGGAGAAGAAGGGCACTTTCATTAAAGGTCCCATCAGGAAAAGGATCTGAAGAATACAATAAATTATAGCCTGAGATGTGAGAAATAACAGCAGAGTGTAATTTTGGTTCCTGTAAGCAAACACCAACAGGGGCAAACTGGGAGAGTAACATCTGAAGCTCACCCCGATTACCCCTGAGGCCGCGTATATTCCACTGTAAAAAGGCCATGATTGGCAATGATAAAGATACTTGAAATCCGCAGGTAAGGGTTCCTACGGACTAGAAGGGTTAGAAAAGTCCACATGCGGAGGCAGTGGAAAATGTTCAAGCAGCGAAGGAACGGTGCGCTGTGAAGAAAGGAGTTGCGCAGATGGAGCAGAGGAGAGAGAAAGAGCAGAAGGTGGATCAGTGTCCATTGATGGTTTGGTCTCTGCAATATATTCAGAGATTGCTTCAAGTGTTTCGGAATTCAGAGATGTCGTATGGGAGACAATATTGGGAATGGTAGGGGGAGGATGAGTAAAGATTGGAACTGTATTGGACTGTACCAAGGTAGGGGGGGGCGAAAGGGTGGAGGGAACTGGAGAAGCGTGGCAGGGGACAGAAGAGACAGGAACCTGGGAGGTGGCAGAAGAGGAAGAAACTTGGGAGGGAACAGGGGAGGAAGGTACATTACGAGGAGGAGGGTGAACCTCTGCACTTGTAACTGAGCCAGTGAGAGGGGAAGAACTAGGGACAGAGACAGGGAGGGTAAAATGAGGAGGTGGAAGATGGGTAGGAGGTGGTACCGGACCTTTTTTTGACTTTTGAGAAGTAGAGGGACGATTGGGAAGAGGTGTCGTACGAGGTCTTGTCGATACTGAGGCTTGTAAGAGAGAACTCGAAGAAGCGAGATTAGACTGAGGCGTTGAAGTAGGGACGTCTGAGCCGAGGACAGCAAAAGGATTAGATACAGGAGTGATTATGGGAGAGGTAACCACAGAGGTGGGTGTAGAAGATGGGATACCAGAAGTGGGGGGACGTTTTGAAACACGGGAATAAGAAACACGTGGGAGTCTCCCTTGGAGGCGGAGATGAGAAACTGCCATGGCATAAGGGAGACCTTCTGTCTCTTTGAGGTAACGGATTTCCCGCTCGTTTAAATAGACCTGACAACGGCGAGAGTACGAAGGGTGAGCCTCATGACAGTTAAGGCAAGAGGGAGATCGATTGCAAGATGTACTAGAATGGTCATCGGCACCACAGACTGGGCATTCGGCGATAGATCTGCAATATTTCGCTGGATGGCCAAATCGCCAGCAATTTCTACACTGTTGTGGTGTAGGGATCACCCTTCGAACTTGTAACCGATGTCCTGCTATATAAACGGAGGATGGGAGTTCTCGGCTGTCAAAAGTTAAACGAGCCACATTGCTAGGGTATCGTCTCCGCCCACGGGCAGGAAGAACGTAAGTATCTACCTTGAGGATTGGGAGATCTTGGAGTTCCAGCTGTTCTAGAATGTCGGTGCCACATGTCTGGAAATTTTGTTGAACTATGGTATGGGGCAGAATAACGGTACCACTACAAGAATTGAGGGAATGATGCTTTTCAAGGGTGACAGGAACAGTATCTATATGGGAAAGACGAGAGAGCTCACGAGCCTGGGTAGCATTCTGTACGGTAATGATGCGCGTACCGCTCTTAAGAGCATGAAAAGAAATATCTTTACCAACATGGCGTAGGAGTGCCTTGCCAATACTATGGTCAGAAAGATAGGCAGTAGAGGAAGTTGGTCGTAAAGTGAAGAATTTAGTCCACTGTTCAGTCTGAAACTGAGCGTGGAAAGGTAGTGAAGGACGTGTCGATCGTTTCTGAGAAGAACAAGAAGGTGAAGGTGGAGAAGTATCATCAGCAGGTAATTGTCGTTGACGTTTAGGCGTGGGACCAGAGTTGGTCCGACGTGGAACGGGTCGGCGATTTGAAAATTGCCGCACCGTAGAGGGAGAGGCCGGAAGCATAGTCAGAGGAGAGCGAAGGTCTGATAAATCGAAGGAGTCAGTCGAGGCCTCAGTACCTGAAGCGGGTGAGGAAACAGCACCGGCAATAGGTACAGAGGCATGAGGAATGTCTGAAGAGTGGTCCAAAGACGAGGCGGGGTCAGAACGGGGTGCGGTATCAAGAAGGGGCCCGGGGGTACCAGGTTCATGGACTAGGGCTGCCATGGTTAGGTTACTTCTTTCTTTTTGTTTTTAAGAAAAAAAAAGAAAGAAGAAAAGAAAATAAAAATAAAAAAAAGAAAAAAAAAAGGGGGGACCGGGGAGGGATAGTTCCTAGGAGGAATGAAAGGGCCAGAAATCTCCCTCCGCGCCCAAGAGGACTCGACACCGCTAGTAGCGCAGATGCAGCATGGAACCCGTGCCATACCCTACCCTTCATGCCAGTAAACCAGCAATCTGGGATAGCAACCTCACATCTGCCGAGCTACCTCGGTGGACAAAAGAGAGGGCGGCCGGATATCCGCCACAAAGCATACCTCCTTCAGCCACCACCCCCGGAATCCGAAAGGTGGCTTCCAGAGATACACCCGTCGCCCAAAAGACACCCAAAGCTACTCCGGGATACCGGAGAGGGATCGGGACATCCCTAGGCAATCCAGATTCCACGGCAAACTACGCCACCGCCAAGAAACCTCAACGGAATGGGATGGACCCCGGTGTCCTTTCCCCTACCTAGGAACTAGCGCGCCTGTGGGAGAAATCACGAAGGCTAAAAAGAGGAAGGGCAAAAGGGAGGGGTGAGGAGGAGGAGGAGGAATGGAAAAAGGGGAGGATGGGGAGGATGGGATAGGGGAGGGGAGAATGGGGGGTAATTAGGTTCGGTCTGAGGAAGAAGACCGACAGGGCTAATTCCTCAGACCAAGAGCCTCTTCACCACGCCAAGGAGCCCCCCTTGAAGAGGTGCATAACAGTAAATCTTCCAATTTTTGATTGAATAAAAAATAAAAATAGAAAGCAAGAGCAATATCAGAGGGGTCTGGAGATGTGACTGTTGAACAAAGAAAATGCATTGTTTATTCTGGACCCTATTTTGAAATTGGCATAAGATCGCTAACTTCGTGAGAGCATTATTCTGTAAGTTTTCCATCAAATTTCGTTCTTTTGGTGTCTACCATCGGTAAAAAGAGTGTCTATCATTTCCTAAGAAAAAATAATTAGTTTTTTCAAAAAATTTTCAACACCAGGAGACACCTCAGGATTTGGGGTTTCAACAGTCGAAGGATTAAATTTAATAATTTTACGGAAGGGATTACCAGCTCAGTATGTAGTTATATTTGAGAAATGAAACATGAAATTAAATAATCAAAAGAGGTGCTAAACTCAAAATATTATGCAATACTGTGGGTAAGGATGTACAAAAGAGAGAAATGTGCAAAGGTTAATAATAGAGAGTGAAAGGAAGGAGTGTGAGGATAGGGGTTAATGGAGGATAGGAGAGGGCAAGAGGGTAATAAAAACTGCAGATGGTAAAATAAAAATTGCAGGTGTTGTAATAAGTTAGTTTCTGTTAAGCAAGTCAAGGATAAAGTCAAAATTGAGAATGAAACTTTCAACAAGGAGAAGCTTTCAACAATGAGGTCAGTTAGAGTATGTTTATTGGGCAGTGAAAACACAGGAAGTGAATTCTGTATGTACACTGACAGGACAATCTATTAGGATATGGTGCACTGATGCAACCTGACAATCATTGCCAAACAGTGCTGGGCATTTTTCCTCGAGGTGACTGTGAGTAAATTATTATAATTATTATAATCAAAAAGAAGCGCTAAGCCACAAGGGCTATACAGCGCTGCAGGGTAGGGAAGGAAGCGAGGGTATTGGATGGCAGAAGGGAGGGGGGATGATCAGCAGGTTACAGAAAACAGCGGGGCAGGGGATAGTACAGGGGTAGAGAGTAGCAAGAGATTGAAGTAGAAAGAGCTGAAGGTATTAGAATTTGTGAAGTAAGTCAGTTGTTGCCAAAAAGTCAATGAGAGAGTCCGGATGAAAGGTGGGTCCATCAGCGAGAAGGGAAGGTAAAGAGAGAGCAGCGGAGCGAAGACGACGACAGAGGTAAATTCTGCGTGCTCGTTGATAAAGTGGGCAGTCCAACAGAATGTGGCTGACTGATAATGGAGCTTGGCAATTCTCACAGAGAGGAGCAAGACGCCTCTCAATGAGATATCCATGAGTAAGACGAGTATGGCCAATGCGAAGACGGGAGAGAGTAGTCTCCCAACCTCGACACTGGTGATAAGAAGACGGCCAGTAACCTATACTCAGTTTAATAGATTGAAGTTTGTTGCCGAGCATAGTAGACCAACGTTGTTGCCAACGGGTGTGAAGGTGGGAAGATATTGCAGCAAAATAGTCCGTAAATGGAATACCTCTATAAGAAACTAGTAGGTCATGTACTGCTGACCGCGCAGCAGTGTCTGCCTGTTCATTGCCCTGTACGTCAACATGACCAGGGACCCAACAAAAAACAATATCTTTATGCTTGGTAAAGATGCGGCGTAGCCAAAGTTGGATACGGAGGACTAAGGGGTGAGGTGTATCAAATTTTTGTATAGCCTGTAAAGCACTAAGGGAGTCTGAGACAACCACAAATGATGACACAGGCATAGATGCAATACGGATAAGTGCTGTAAGGATGGCATATAATTCAGCAGTAAAAATACTAGCCGAAGATAGTAAATGCCCTTGTACGACACTGTCCGGAAACACTGCTGCGAATCCTACGCCGTCAGAAGACTTAGAGCCATCTGTGTACACAGCAATGGCATGAGAATGAGAGTGAAAGTGGTCAGGAAAAAGAGAGCGGGAAGCGACCGTAGACAGTTGGGCTTTCGAGCAAGGGAGGGAGAAAGAACAGACTCGAACAGCTGGAACTTCCCAGGGGGGTAGGGAAAAGTGAGATGCTACATGTACATAGAAAGGTGGTAGTTGAAGAGAAGACAAGAGCGAATGAAGGCAAAGAGAGAAGGGACGGAGTAAACAGGGGTGGCGAACAAATAAAGAATGTCTACTAATATCAGTGACCATTCTATAAATGGAAGGACTGCGGAGATCATGAGAGCGTACATAGTAGCGCAGGCAATGGGCATCACGGCGATCGGATAAGGATGGAACGTTCGCTTCTGCATAGAGGCTCTCGACAGGGGAAGAGCGAAAAGCACCAAGGCATAAACGTAATCCTTGGTGATGAATGGGGTTAAGGCTAGAGAGAGTAGCAGGAGAAGCCGCTGAATAGATCTGGTCACCATAATCAAGTTTCGATAAAATAAGGGTGGAATGTAGGCGAAGGAGGGTTCGACGATCAGCTCCCCATGAAAGATGAGCAAGGGTTTTAAGAAGGTTCAGCCGGCTGTGACAAGTTGCTTTCAGAGAGGTAATGTGAGGTTTCCAGGATAACCTATGATCAAAGAGGAGGCCCAGAAACTTGACTGTATCACGTTCAGGGATACGGGAGCCATAGAAGTATAAAGGATGATCGGAGATGACAGAGCGTCTAGTGAAAGTAATTTGGTGGGTTTTAGTGCTGGAAAATTTAAACCCACGTGTGGTGGCCCAATTGAAAACACGGTCGACTGCATGTTGGAGAGAAACTGTAATGAGGTGACAGTCAGCGCCTGCACAGGCAATAGCGAAGTCATCAACATAAGAGTGATGACCAAATATTTGATGGAAGAATAGAGGCCAAATCATTAATAGCAAGGAGAAAAAGTGTTGTGCTCAGAACACATCCCTGGGGGACACCTTCAGCTTGGATAAAGTCCGGGGAGAGCACATTATTAACCCGAACACGGAAATGCCTGTCAGTTAAAAAGTTCTTAAGGAAGGATGGTAGATTGCCTCGAAGGCCTAAGGACTGGGCTTGGGCTAAAATATTATACCTCCAAGTTGTGTCATATGCCTTCTCAAGGTCAAAAAATATGGCAATAACTGAGTGGTTATTCGCAAAGGCATTACGAACATACGTATCCAAGCGTAGTAAGGGGTCTATGGTAGAACGTCCCATACGAAAGCCATATTGACGAGTGGAGAGACTGTTGTGTGTCTCTAAATACCACACTAAACGTCTATTTACTAGGCGTTCCATTACTTTGCAAACTGCACTGGTAAGAGCAATGGGACGATAGTGGGAGGTTTCATGTCCTGTAGTGCCTGGTTTGTGGAAAGGGAGAACAATAGCGGATTTCCACAGCTGTGGAAGAACTCCTTGTGACCAAATAAGATTGTAAAGGCGTAATAGGACTGCAAGGGCTGACTGATGTAAATGTTGTAGCATACGAATATGAATGTCGTCGGGCCCAGCTGCCGATGATCGACAAGCTGAGAGTGTTGCCTCCAGTTCTTGAAGTGTAAAAGGCACATTATACTGTTCTTCTCTGAGAGAAGAAAAGTCCAAGGGTGCTAACTCTCTGGCAGACTTTGAGGAAAGAAATGAGGGGCATAGATTGAGTCCCTGAGAAATACAGACCAGATGATTGACAATTTCATTGGCAACATCTAGTGGGTTTGCTATATCAACACCGGCAACCCGCAGAACAGGAGCCAGGTCAGGAGAATATTTACCACTCAGTTTTCGTACTTTTTTCCAGACTGCACTCATAGAGGAAGCAGAGGTGATGGTGGAGACATAATCTCACCAGCAAGTGCATTTAGCGTCACGGATGACAGGGCGAGCGATCGCACGCTTCTGCTTAAAATCAAGGAGTCTCTCTGTGGTTCTATTGTACCGGTACCTGCCCCATGCAGCGAGTTTCAAACGTACTGCACGAGCACAAGCAGGAGACCACCAAGGCACGCATTTCTGAGAATGCCTGCCCCAAGTTTGGGGTATAGAATGAGAAGCTGCGGTGAAAACGGAGGACGAGAAGAGGTGTAAAAGCTCATCGATGGAGGACGAAGAAGGAACCTGTTTAAAAACAGTTAGGTGTGAGTAAAGGTTCCAATTTGCCCGATCAAATTGCCAGCGTGGGGTGCGAAGAGGTGGCGAATATGAAGGGGAAGTAAGAATGATTGGGAAATGATCACTGTCATGTAAGTCCGGGAGAACAGACCAAGTGAAGTCTAATGCGGCGGAGGAAGAGCAGACTGAGAGATCGATGCAAGAGAGAGTATGAGTCCGAGGATCAAAATGGATGTGAGTACCTGTATTTAAAACATGGAGGGGGTGGGTGGCAAGAAAAGCCTCTAACTGAATTCCACGGGAATCACAGTGAGACCCCCCCCCAGAGGAAATGGTGGGCATTAAAATCACCAAGTAACAGAATCGGTGGCGGTAATGATGAAACAAGAAAGGCAATATCCGGAATAGATAATGCCCGAGAAGGAGAGAGATATAAAGAACAGAGCGTATACCACCTATGTAAGTGGATACGGGCTGCTGTGTAATGCAGCGAAGTATGAACAAATAGCTGATGGTACGGAATATCAGTGCGTAGAAGAAGGGCACTTTCATTAAAGGTCCCATCAGGAAAAGGATCTGAAGAATACAATAAATTATAGCCTGAGATGGGAGAGATAACAGCAGAGTGTAATTTTGGTTCCTGTAAGCAAACACCAACAGGGGCAAACTGGGAGAGTAACATCTGAAGCTCACCCCAATTATCCCTGAGGCCGCATATATTCCACTGTAAATAGGCCATGATTGGCAATGATAAAGATACTTGAAATCAGCAGGTAATGGTTCCTACGGACTAGAGGGGTTAGAAAAGTCCACATGCGGAGGCAGTGGAAAACGTTCAAGCAGCGAAGGAACGGTGCGCTGTGAAGAAAGGAGTTGCGCAGATGGAGCAGAGGAGAGAGAAAGAGCAGAAGGTGGATCAGTGTCCATTGATGGTTTGGTGTCTGCAATATATTCAGAGATTGCTTCAAGTGTTTCGGAATTCAGAGACGTCGTATGGGAGACAATATTGGAAATGGTAGGGGGAGGATGAGTAAAGATTGGAACTGTATTGGACTGTACCAAGGTAGGGGGGGGGGCGAAAGGGTGGAGGGAACTGGAGAAGCATGGCAGGGGACACAAGAGGCAGGAACCTGGGAGGTGGCAGAAGAGGAAGAAACTTGGGAGGGAACAGGGGAGGAAGGTACAGTACAAGGAGGAGGGTGAACCTCTACACTTGTAACTGAGCCAGTGAGAGGGGGAGAACCAGGGACAGAGACAGGGAGGGTAAAATAAGGAGGTGGAAGATGGGTAGGAGGTGTTAACGGACCTTTTTTTGACTTTTGAGAAGTAGAGGGACGATTGGGAGGAGGTGTCATACAAGGTCTCATCGATACTGAGGCTTGTGAGAGAGAACACGAAGAAGCGAGATCAGACTGAGGCGTTGAAGTAGGGACGTCTGAGCCGAGGACAGCAAAAGGATTAGATACAGGAGTGACTATGGGACAGGTAACCACAGAGGTGGGTGTAGAAGATGGGATACCAGAAGTAGGGGGACGTTTTGAAACACGGGAATAAGAAACACGTGGGAGTCTCCCTTGGAGGCGGAGATGAGAAACTGCCATGGCATAAGGGAGACCTTCTGTCTCTTTGAGGTAACGGATTTCCCGCTCGTTTAAATAGACTTGACAATGGCGAGAGTACGAAGGGTGAGCCTCATGACAGTTAAGGCAAGAGGGAGATCGATTGCAAGACGTATTAGAATGGTCATCGGCACCACAGACTGGGCATTCAGCGACAGATCTGCAATATTTCACTGGATGGCCAAATCGCCAGCAATTTCTACACTGTTGTGGTGTAGGGATCACCTTTCGAACTTGTAACCGATGTCCTGCTATATAAACAGAGGATGGGAGTTCTCGGCTGTCAAAAGTTAAAAGAGCCACATTGCTAGGGTATCGTCTCCGCCCGCGGGCAGGAAGAACGTAAGTGTCTACCTTGAGGATTGGAAGATCTTGGAGTTCCAGCTGTTCAAGAATGTCAGTGCCACATGTCTGGAAATTTTGTTGAACTATGGTATGGGGCAGAATGACGGTACCACTACAAGAATTGAGGGAATGATGTTTTTCAAGAGTGACAGGAACAGTATCGATATAGGAAAGACGAGAGAACTCATGAGCCTGGGTAGCATCCTGTACGGTAATGATGCGCGTACCTCTCTTAAGAGCATGAAAAGAAATATCTTTACCAACATGGCGTAGGAGTGCCTTGCCAATACTGTGGTCAGAAAGATAGGCAGTAGAGGAAGTCGGTCGTAAAGTGAAGAATTTAGTCCATTGTTCAGTCTGAAACTGAGCGTGGAAAGGTAGTGAAGGACGTGTCGATCGTTTCTGAGAAGAAAGAGAAGGTGGAGAAGGATCATCAGCAGGTAATTGTCATTGGCGTTTAGGCATGGGACCAGAGTTGGTCCGACGTGGAACGGGTCGGCGATTTGAAAATTGCCGCACCGTAGAGGGAGAGGCCAGAAGCATAGTCAGAGGAGAGCGAAGGTCCGATAAATCGAAGGAGTCAGTCGAGGCCTCAGTACCTGAAGCGGGTGAGGAAACAGCACCGGCAAGAGGTACAGAGGCATGAGGAGTGTCTGAAGAGTGGTCCAAAGACGAGGCGGGGTCAGAACAGGGTGCGGTATCAAGAAGGGGCCCGTGGGTAGTAGGTTCATGGAATAGGGCTGCCATGGTTAGGTTACTTCTTTCTTTTTGTTTTTAAGAAAAAAAAGAAAGAAAAGAAAATAAAAATAAAAAAAAAGAATAAAAAAAGGGGGGACCGGGGAGGGATAGTTCCTAGGAGGAATGAAAGGGCCAGAAATCTCCCTCCGTGCCCAAGAGGACCTCAGCACCGCAAGTAGCGCAGATGCAGCATGGAACCCGTGCCATACCCTACCCATCATGCTAGTAAACTAACAATCCGGGATAGCAACCTCACATCTGCCGAGCTACCTCGGTGGACAAAAGAGAGGGCGGCCGCATATCCGCCACAAAGCATACCTCCTTCGGCCACCACCCCCGGAATCCGAAAGGTGGCTTCCAGAGATACACCCGTCGCCCGAAAGACACCCAAAGCTACTCCGGGATACCGGAGAGGGATCGGGACATCCCCAGGCGATCCAGATTCCACGGCAAACTACGCCACCGCCAAGAACCTCAACAGAATGGGATGGACCCCGGTATCCTTTCCCCTACCTAGGAACTAGCGTGCCTGTGGGAGAAATCCCAAAGGACAAAAAGAGGAAGGGCAAAAGGGAGGGGTGGGGAGGAGGAGGAGGAAAGGAAAAAGGGGAGGATGGGGAGGATGGGGTAGGGGAGGGGAGATTGGGGGGTAATTAGGTTCGGTCTGAGGAAGAAGACCGACAGGTCTAATTCCTCAGACCAAGAGCCTCTTCACCACGCCAAGGAGCCCCCCTTGAAGAGGACTGTGAGTAAAACGTGTGGCTAATAAGCAAGTGGGAAAATAGAGGTTCTCAAACATGGTAGTGTAGGTAAAAAGATGGCCAGAAACCAAAACATAATTTAATATAAAGTAATTTAATAAGACTAACTTTGACCCCATTTTTACAATCAGCAAAAAAAGAACTGAAAACTAGTCCAACAAATACCTCTCTATTAAGTTGAAAGGTTATAAACAGCAGACTTTCTATTTGTTATGCTGAACACTAATATGCCCAGGGAACATGCAAAAATCATCTCTGTGATTACTAGAAATGTGGCATAATGAAGAACAGTAAATGAAAGACAATCAGATACTGGGATATACCTGGAAGGTATATCCCAGGTATATCCTGGTGAATCAGAGCCTGATCAACCAGCTTGTTATTGCTGGCCCCACATAAACTAACATACAAATCACAGACCAACTGTTCAGATACTAACTTCAGGTGCATCTCCAGCTCTCCCTCTCTTGAAGACAGCCTGGGATCATTTGATAATCCTCCTTCTGAATGCTGGGAGGTAGTTGAATACTTAGACCCTTGTCACTTACTGTGTTGTCCCTTATCATCTGTTCTTTTCACTGGGGGAATGATGAACCACCTGTCAAGTCTTTTGCTTTCATAGGGAGTGATTGCCATGCAGATTTTGGACTAAACCCTCTAGGATTTTATAAATTTACATTATCATATATCTTTGTTGGCTGCATTACAAGGAGTAGATTTCAAGAGACTTCAGCCATTTCCAGTAATTTAGGTTCTTTATTGCATTCATAAGTGCACTTATAAGTTCTCTGTATATTTCCAGGTCTGCATTTTTGCCTGCCTTGAAAGGCACCATTAGTGTACATGTATGCCCTAGCTGACATTTATATTTCACATCACCATTATAATTCATGTCATGATGGTGCCAACACCTAGCGACATAGACCTACAAAGCTCAGCCTGCACCATACTTACTATGCCTCACCCACACACCTAACACCCTAGAGACAATAAGCCTACTCACTCTCATGGGCATGATCCTTTAGGTCTGAGTTGCCATGACATGCTGCCTGTGTACAAAAACCCAATAAAGTAACATGCCTCTGAAGCCTTATCATTTACCACTACCAGAGATATAACCACTGATTATAAATGGAGGCATAGCAGTGGTTGCAGCATGCATTTGCCAGAGAGAAACAGGAAGAAGATGAAGATCTTGTCTCCATTGCCCCACCAGCTGAGAGCTATATCAGCTTGGGGAAATAGATGGCAAGTAACATTTGCACCTGAGAAAACGCAAATGATGATCGTCTCTAGGCACCATGATGGCAATGCTGGTGCAGTAGTAAGGATGAATGGGAGGATGTTGGCACCTGGAGAAGAAGTTGATATCCTTGGGGTGAAGTTTAACTCCAAACTAACCATGAAGAACCATGTTGTAAATCTTGCAAACAAGGCAGCCAGGAAGCTTACAGCACTTCGCCGTATCTCCCATCTGCTTGACAGTAGGGGTTGCAAGATCCTGTACGAGGCACAAGTACGCTCGCACCTTGAGTATGCTCCACTTTCTTGGTTTGCCTGCCCCCCCTCTCATCTGCAACTGCTTGACAGAGTAGAGAACAGAGCAAGACATCTCATCTCTCGCCTGGACCCATCCTGGATAGATCTGTCATTTCAGCAGAGCCTTCAACATAGGAGGGATGTGGGTGGCCTTACTGTTATGTACAAGGCCAATATTGTCAAAATACCACACTTGGATCCACTTCGAGGACAGCGTGAAACAAGCTTTTATGCCACAAGACGGGCAGAAAGCAGCAACTTCACTCTGGCTTACCCTTCTCCAGAACATCACTCCATCTGAGATCATACATACCCAGGATGACTCGAGTATGGAACACTTTCAAACAGGATAATGATGTCAACGAGATAAAGTCAGATGATCAAATGAAAATGCTGGCCCACAGATGGCTCCAACTTCATCCTGTTTCCTACTTGTATGTCTCATAACAATAAAAATGCTTTCAAATGAGCTGATGTAGGTAACAGCTCTTAGCTTGCCAATAAAGATAGGAATCCTTAACCTGTAAATAGCTGTCAATAAGGCTAGGGTTCCTTAACCTTGTCAAAAACTGTGTAAAAAAAAAAAAAAAAAGCAGCCCACTCTCTATGAGTTGTCCTGATGTCATGCCTGCAAGTCTCATCATTCAAACAATTACCGCAGGATCCAGGCTGAAATTTCCCCAATTTCTTCGAGAAATCTTAGTGACCTTCCCTGTGACTCCATAGTATCCCAAGCTGTTCGTCAGTCACATGTTCAGCAATATCTGAATGTTGCTGTTTCATCAGCTCATTATTATTATAATCAAAAAGAAGCGCTAAGCCACAAGGGCTATACAGCGCTGCAGGGTAGGGAAGGAAGCGAGGGTATTGGATGGCAGAAGGGAGGAGGGATGATCAGCAGGTTACAGAAAACAGCAAGGCAGGGGATAGTACGGGGGTAGAGGGTAGCAAGAGATTGAAGTAGAAAGGGCTGAAGGTAACAGAATTTGTGAAGTAAGTCAGTTGTTGTCAAAAAGTCAATGAGAGAGTCCGGATGAAAGGTGGGTCCATCAGCGAGAAGGGAAGGTAAAGAGAGAGCAGCGGAGCGAAGACGACGACAGAGGTAAATTCTGCGTGCTCGTTGATAAAGTGGGCAGTCCAACAGAATGTGGCTGACTGATAATGGAGCTTGGCAATTCTCACAGAGAGGAGCAAGACGCCTCTCCATGAGATATCCATGAGTAAGACGAGTATGGCCAATGCGAAGACGGGAGAGAGTAGTCTCCCAGCCTCGACACTGGTGATAAGAAGACGGCCAGTAACCTATACTCGGTTTAATAGATTGAAGTTTGTTGCCGAGCATAATAGACCAACGTTGTTGCCAACGGATGTGAAGGTGGGAAGATATTGCAGCAAAATAGTCCATAAATGGAATACCTCTATAAGAAACTGGTAGGTCATGTACTGCTGACCGTGCAGCAGTGTCTGCCTGTTCATTGCCCTGTACGTCAACATGACCAGGGACCCAACAAAAAACAATATCTTTATGCTTGGTAAAGATGCGGCGTAGCCAAAGTTGGATACGGAGGACTAAGGGGTGAGGTGTATCAAATTTTTGTATAGCCTGTAAAGCACTAAGGGAGTCTGAGACAACCACAAATGATGACACAGGCATAGATGCAATACGGATAAGTGCTGTAAGGATGGCATATAATTCAGCAGTAAAAATACTAGCCGAAGATAGTAAATGCCCTTGTACGACGCTGTCTGGAAACACTGCTGCGAATCCTATGCCGTCAGAAGACTTAGAGCCATCTGTGTACACAGCAATGGCATGAGAATGAGAGTGAAAGTGGTCAAGAAAAAGAGAGCGGGAAGCGACCATAGACAGTTGCGCTTTCGAGCAAGGGAGGGAGAAAGAACAGACTCGAACAGCTGGAACTTCCCAGGGGGGTAGGGAAAAGTAAGATGCTACATGTACATAGAAAGGTGGTAGTTGAAGAGAAGACAAGAGCGAATGAAGGCAAAGAGATAAGGGACGGAGTAAACAGGGGCGGCGAACAAATAAAGAATGTCTACTAATATCAGTGACCATTCTATAAATGGAAGGATTGCGGAGATCATGAGAGCGTACATAGTAGCGCAGGCAATGGGCATCACGGCGATCGGATAAGGATGGAATGTTCGCTTCTGCATAGAGGCTCTCGATAGGGGAAGAGCGAAAAGCACCAAGGCATAAACGTAATCCTTCGTGATGAATGGGGTTAAGGAAAGAGAGAGTAGCAGGAGATGCCGCTGAATAGATCTGGTCACCATAATCAAGTTTCGATAAAATAAGGGTGGAATGTAGGTGAAGGAGGGATCGACGATCAGCTCCCCATGAAAGATGAGCAAGGGTTTTAAGAAGGTTCAGCCGGCTGTGACAAGTTGCCTTCAGAGAGGTAATGTGAGGTTTCCAGGATAACCTACAATCAAAGAGGAGGCCCAGAAACTTGACTGTATCACGTTCAGGGATACGGGAGCCATAGAGGTACAAAGGATGATCGGAGATGACAGAGCGTCTAGTGAAAGTGATTTGGTGGGTATTAGTGTTGGAAAATTTAAACCCACGTGTGGTGGCCCAATTGGAAACACGGTCGACTGCATGTTGGAGAGAAACTGTAATGAGGTGACAGTCAGCACCTGCACAGGCAATAGCGAAGTCATCAACATAGAGTGATGACCAAATATTTGAAGGAAGACTAGAGGCCAAATCATTAATAGCAAGGAGAAAAAGTGTTGTGCTCAGAACACATCCCTGGGGGACACCTTCAGCTTGGATAAAGTCCGGGGAGAGCACATTATTAACCAGAACACGGAAATGCCTGTCAGTTAAAAAGTTCGTAAGGAAGGATGGTAGATTGCCTCGAAGGCCTAAGGAGTGGGCTTGGGCTAAAATATTATACCTCCAAGTTGTGTCATATGCCTTCTCAAAGTCAAAAAATATGGCAATAACTGAGTGGTTATTCGCAAAGGCATTATGAACATACGTATCCAAGCGTAGTAAGGGGTCTATGGTAGAACGTCCCTTACGAAAGCCATACTGACGAGTGTAGAGACTGTTGTGTGTCTCTAAATACCACACAAAACGTCTATTTACTAGGCGTTCCATTACTTTGCAAACTGCACTGGTAAGAGCAATGGGATGATAGTGGGAGGTTTCATGTCCCGTAGTGCCTGGTTTGCGGAAAGGGAGAACAATGGCAGATTTCCACAGCTGTGGAAGAACTCCTTGTGACCAAATAAGATTGTAAAGGCGTAATAGGACTGCAAGGGCTGACTGATGTAAATGTTGTAGCATACGAATATGAATGTCGTCTGGCCCAGCTGCCGATGATCGACAAGCTGAGAGTATTGCCTCCAGTTCTTGAAGTGTAAAAGGCACATTATACTGTTCTTCTCTGAGAGAAGAAAAGTCCAAGGGTGCTAACTCTCTGGCAGACTTTGAGGAAAGAAATGAGGGGCATAGATGGAGTCCCTGAGAAATACGGACCAGATGATTGCCAATTTCATTGGCAACATCTAGTGGGTTTGCTATATCAACACCGGCAACCCGCAGAACAGGAGCCGGGTCAGGAGAATATTTACCACTCAGTTTTCGTACTTTTTTCCAGACTGCACTCATAGAGGAAGCAGAGGTGATGGTGGAGACATAATCTCGCAAGAAAGTGCGTTTAGCATCACGGATGACACGGCGAGCGATCGCACGCTTCTGTTTAAAATCAAGGAGTCGCTCTGTGGTTCTATTGTACCGGTACCTGCCCCATGCAGCGCGTTTCAAACGTACTGCACGAGCACAAGCAGGAGACCACCAAGGCACGCATTTCCGGGAATGCCTGCCCGAAGTTTGGGGTATAGAATGAGAAGCTGCGGTGAAAACGGAGGACGAGAAGAGGTGTAAAAGCTCACCGATGGAGGACGAAGAAGGAACCTCTTTAAAAACAGTTAGGTGTGAGTAAAGGTTCCAATTTGCCCGATTAAATTGCCAGCATGGGGTGCGAAGAGGTGGCGAATATGAAGGGGAAGTAAGAATGATTGGGAAATGATCACTGTCATGTAAGTCCGGGAGAACAGACCAAGTGAAGTCTAATGCGGCGGAGGAAGAGCAGACTGAGAGATCGATGCAAGAGAGAGTATAAGTCCGAGGATCAAAATTGGTGTGAGTACCTGTATTTAAAACACGGAGGGGGTGGGTGGCAAGAAAAGCCTCTAAGTGAATTCCACGGGAATCACAGTGAGACCCCCCCAGAGGAAATGTTGGGCATTAAAATCACCAAGTAACAGAATCGGTGGCGGTAATGACGAAACAAGGAAGGCAAAATCTGGAATAGATAATGCCCGAGAAGGAGAGAGATATAAAGAACAGAGTGTATACCACCTATGTAAGTGGATACGGGCTGCTGTGTAATGCAGCGAAGTATGAACAAATAGCTGATGGTACGGAATATCAGTGCGTAGAAGAAGGGCACTTTCATTAAAGGTCCCATCAGGAAAAGGATCTGAAGAATACAATAAATTACAGCCTGAGATGTGAGAAATAACAGCAGAGTGTAATTTTGGTTCCTGTAAGCAAACACCAACAGGGGCAAACTGGGAGAGTAACATCTGAAGTTCACCCCGATTACCCCTGAGGCCGCGTATATTCCACTGTAAATAGGCCATGATTGGCAATGATAAAGATACTTGAAATCCGCAGGTAAGGGTTCCTACGGACTACAGGGGTTAGAAAAGTCCACATGCGGAGGCAGTGGAAAACGTTCAAGCAGCGAAGGAACGGTGCGCTGTGAAGAAAGGAGTTGCGCAGATGGAGCAGAGGAGAGAGAAAGAGCGGAAGGTGGATCAGTGTCCATTGATGGTTTGGTCTCTGCAATATATTCAGAGATTGCTTCAAGTGTTTCGGAATTCAGAGATGTCGTATGGGAGACAATATTGGGAATGGTAGGGGGAGGATGAGTAAAGATTGGAACTGTATTCGACTGTACCAAGGTAGGGGGGGGGGCGAAAGGGTGGAGGGAACTGGAGAAGCCTGGCAGGGGACAGAAGAGGCAGGAACCTGGGAGGTGGCAGAAGAGGAAGAAACTTGGGAGGGAAGAGGGGAGGAAGGTACAGTACGAGGAGGAGGGTGAACCTCTACACTTGTAACTGAGCCAGTGAGAGAGGAAGAACCAGGGACACAGACAGGGAGGGTAAAATGAGGAGGTGGAAGATGGGTAGGAGGTGTTAACGGACCTTTTTTTGACTTTTGAGAAGTAGAGGGACGATTGGGAGGTGTCGTACGAGGTCTCGTCGATACCTAGGCTTGTGACAGACAACTCGAAGAAGCGAGATTAGACTGAGGCGTTGAAGTAGGGACGTCTGAGCCGAGGACAGCAAAAGGATTAGATACAGGAGTGATTATGGGAGAGGTAACCACAGAGGTGGGTGTAGAAGATGGGATACCAGAAGTGTGGGGACGTTTTGAAACACGGGAATAAGAAACACGTGGGAGTCTCCCTTGGAGGCGGAGATGAGAAACTGCCATGGCATAAGGGAGACCTTCTGTCTCTTTGAGGTAACGGATTTCCCGCTCATTTAAATAGACTTGACAACGGCGAGAGTACGAAGGGTGAGCCTAATGACAGTTAAGGCAAGAGGGAGATCGATTGCAAGACGTATTAGAATGGTCATCGGCACCACAGACTGGGCATTCGGCGATAGATCTGCAATATTTCGCTGGATGGCCAAATCGCCAGCAATTTCTACACTGTTGTGGTGTAGGGATCACCTTTCGAACTTGTAACCGATATCCTGCTATATAAACTGAGGATAGGAGTTCTCGGCTGTCAAAAGTTAAACGAGCCACATTGCTAGGGTATCGTCTCCGCCCACGGGCAGGAAGAACGTAAGTGTCTACCTTGAGGATTGGGAGATCTTGGAGTTCCAGCTGTTCAAGAATGTCAGTGCCACATGTCTGGAAATTTTGTTGAACTATGGTATGGGGCAGAATGACGGTACCACTACAAGAATTGAGGGAATGATGTTTTTCAAGAGTGACAGGAACAGTATCGATATGGGAAAGACGAGAGAGCTCATGAGCCTGGGTAGCATTCTGTACGGTAATGATGCGCATACCGCTCTTAAGAGCATGAAAAGAAATATCTTTACCAACATGGCGTAGGAGTGCCTTGCCAATACTATGGTCAGAAAGATAGGCAGTAGAGGAAGTTGGTCGTAAAGTGAAGAATTTAGTCCATTGTTCAGTCTGAAACTGAGCGTGGAAAGGTAGTGAAGGACGTGTCGATCGTTTCAGAGAAGAACGAGAAGGTGGAGAAGTATCATCAGCAGGTAATTGTCATTGGCGTTTAGGCGTGGGACCAGAGTTGGTCCGACGTGGAATGGGTCGGCGATTTGAAAATTGCCGCACCGTAGAGGGAGAGGCCGGAAGCATAGTCAGAGGAGAGCGAAGGTCCAATAAATCGAAGGAGTCAGTCGAGGCCTCAGTACCTGAAGCGGGTGAGGAAACAGCACCAGCAAGAGGTACAGAGGCATGAGGAGTGTCTGAAGAGTGGTCCAAAGATGAGGCGGGGTCAGAACGGGGTGCGGTATCAAGAAGGGGCCCGGGGGTAGTAGGTTCATGGAATAGGGCTGCCATGGTTAGGTTACTTCTTTCTTTTTGATTTTAAGAAAAAAAAAGAGAGAAGAAAAGAAAATAAAAATAAAAAAAAGAATAAAAAAAGGGGGGACCGGGGAGGGATAGTTCCTAGGAGGAATGAAAGGGCCAGAAATCTCCCTCGGCGCCCAAGAGGACCTCAGCACCGCAAGTAGCGCAGATGCAGCATGGAACCCGTGCCATACCCTACCCATCATGCTAGTAAACTAACAATCCGGGATAGCAACCTCACATCTGCCGAGCTACCTCGGTGGACAAAAGAGAGGGCGGCCGCATATCCGCCACAAAGCATACCTCCTTCGGCCACCACCCCCGGAATCCGAAAGGTGGCTTCCAGAGATACACCCGTCGCCCGAAAGACACCCAAAGCTACTCCGGGATACCGGAGAGGGATCGGGACATCCCCAGGCGATCCAGATTCCAAGGCAAACTACGCCACCGCCAAGAACCTCAACGGAATGGGATGGACCCCGGTATCCTTTCCCCTACCTAGGAACTAGCGTGCCTGTGGGAGAAATCCCAAAGGACAAAAAGAGGAAGGGCAAAAGGGAGGGGTGGGGAGGAGGAGGAGGAAAGGAAAAACGGGAGGATGGGGAGGATGGGGTAGGGGAGGGGAGATTGGGGGGTAATTAGGTTCGGTCTGAGGAAGAAGACTGACAGGTCTAATTCCTCAGACCAAGAGCCTCTTCACCACGCCAAGGAGCCCCCCTTGAAGAGGACTGTGAGTAAAACGTGTGGCTAATAAGCAAGTGGGAAAATAGAGGTTCTCAAACATGGTAGTGTAGGTAAAAAGATGGCCAGAAACCAAAACATAATTTAATATAAAGTAATTTAATAAGACTAACTTTGACCCCATTTTTACAATCAGCAAAAAAAGAACTGAAAACTAGTCCAACAAATACCTCTCTATTAAGTTGAAAGGTTATAAACAGCAGACTTTCTATTTGTTATGCTGAACACTAATATGCCCAGGGAACATGCAAAAATCATCTCTGTGATTACTAGAAATGTGGCATAATGAAGAACAGTAAATGAAAGACAATCAGATACTGGGATATACCTGGAAGGTATATCCCAGGTATATCCTGGTGAATCAGAGCCTGATCAACCAGCTTGTTATTGCTGGCCCCACATAAACTAACATACAAATCACAGACCAACTGTTCAGATACTAACTTCAGGTGCATCTCCAGCTCTCCCTCTCTTGAAGACAGCCTGGGATCATTTGATAATCCTCCTTCTGAATGCTGGGAGGTAGTTGAATACTTAGACCCTTGTCACTTACTGTGTTGTCCCTTATCACCTGTTCTTTTCATTGGGGGAATGATGAACCACCTGTCAAGTCTTTTGCTTTCATAGGGAGTGATTGCCATGCAGATTTTGGACTAAACCCTCTAGGATTTTATAAATTTACATTATCATATATCTTTGTTGGCTGCATTACAAGGAGTAGATTTCAAGAGACTTCAGCCATTTCCAGTAATTTAGGTTCTTTATTGCATTCATAAGTGCACTTATAAGTTCTCTGTATATTTCCAGGTCTGCATTTTTGAATGCCTTGAAAGGCACCATTAGTATACATGTATGCCCTAGCTGACATTTATATTTCACATCACCATTATAATTCATGTCATGATGGTGCCAACACCTAGCGACATAGACCTACAAAGCTCAGCCTGCACCATACTTACTCTGCCTCACCCACGCACCTAACACCCTAGAGACAATAAGCCTACTCACTCTCATGGGCATGATCCTTTAGGTCTGAGTTGCCATGACATGCTGCCTGTGTACAAAAACCCAATAAAGTAACATGCCTCTGAAGCCTTATCATTTACCACTACCAGAGATATAACCACTGATTATAAATGGAGGCATAGCAGTGGTTGCAGCATGTATTTGCCAGAGAGAAACAGGAAGAAGATGAAGATCTTGTCTCCATTGCCCCACCAGCTGAGAGCTATATCAGCTTGGGGAAATAGATGGCAAGTAACATTTGCACCTGAGAAAACGCAAATGATGATCGTCTCTAGGCACCATGATGGCAATGCTGGTGCAGTAGTAAGGATGAATGGGAGGATGTTGGCACCTGGAGAAGAAGTTGATATCCTTGGGGTGAAATTTAACTCCAAACTAACCATGAAGAACCATGTTGTAAATCTTGCAAACAAGGCAGCCAGGAAGCTTACAGCACTTTGCCGTATCTCCCATCTGCTTGACAGTAGGGGTTGCAAGATCCTGTACGAGGCACAAGTACGCTCGCACCTTGAGTATGCTCCACTTTCTTGGTTTGCCTGCCCCCCCTCTCATCTGCGACTGCTTGACAGAGTAGAGAACAGAGCAAGACGTCTCATCTCTTGCCTGGACCCATCCTGGATAGATCTGTCATTTCAGCAGAGCCTTCAACATAGGAGGGATGTGGGTGGCCTTACTGTTATGTACAAGGCCAATATTGTCAAAATACCACACTTGGATCCACTTCGAGGACAGCGTGAAACAAGCTTTTATGCCACAAGACGGGCAGAAAGCAGCAACTTCACTCTGGCTGTACCCTTCTCCAGAACATCACTCCATCTGAGATCATACATACCCAGGATGACTCGAGTATGGAACACTTTCGTACAGGATAATGATGTCAACGAGATAAAGTCAGATGATCAAATGAAAATGCTGGCCCACAGATGGCTCCAACTTCATCCTGTTTCCTACTTGTATGTCTCATAACAATAAAAATGCTTTCAAATGAGCTGATGTAGGTAACAGCTCTTAGCTTGCCAATAAAGATAGGAATCCTTAACCTGTAAATAGCTGTCAATAAGGCTAGGGTTCCTTAACCTTGTCAAACCCTGTGTAAAAAAAAAAAAAAAAGCAGCCCACTCTCTATGAGTTGTCCTGATGTCATGCCTGCAAGTCTCATCATTCAAACAATTACCGCAGGATCCAGGCTGAAATTTCCCCAATTTCTTCGAGAAATCTTAGTGACCTCCCCTGTGACTCCATAGTATCCCAAGCTGTTCATCAGTCACATGTTCAGCAATATCTGTATGTTGCTGTTTCATCAGCTCAGCACCACTATTTCAGCAAGTCAGAGGCGAGTTTCGTGGTGTATTCTGCATCCATTTAGTAGACTCTGCACTATCATCCGAGTTTGTGGGTAGGGAATTCAGTGTGAATTCCTTGCCAGAGCTGTGTATCCGAGTGCTCGAGGTCACTTTAAGTCATGTGGATGACAAAGCCATGTGTGGATAAGGCCACATGGATCTACAAACCATGTGGAATGAGCTACATGGGGTACCAAGTCAGATGTTCAAGCAACTTGTTGTCTATTGCTTTATGCCACCATGCTGCCTGACATCACCCAGAACGTCTGCCTGACGTCACATACGACATCTGCCTATTATCGCCCCAAAACATTTGACCCATGTCACCTAGGACATCACCTTGCGACATCACCCCAGGACATCTGCCCGATATCTCCTCACAACTTATCCTCAGGACATCTGCCCGGTGTCACCCAGGATGTCTGCCCATTACTCAGGATGTCTGCCTGTTACTCAGGATGTCTGCCCAGCATCACCCCAAGAAGTCTGCCTGGCATCAATCCAGGACAGCTGCCCTGACTTCACCCTAAGACATCTGCCATGATGTCACCTCACGATGTCATCCCACAACATCACCTTACAATGTCACAACTGACATCAAGGCAGGTGTGACATCAGAGGCAGTGATGCCTATGAGGATCACTGGCTTGGACCACAACATTTCTGCACCCCCCTTTTTTTTTTTTCTTCCCTCCCAGTATGAATTTTTTTTCTCCATACCTTATACCTTACCTTACCTCTGAAGTTTCGAGAGTTTATCTACTCTCTGATTATTATTATTATAATCAAAAAGAAGCGCTAAGCCACAAGGGCTATACAGCGCTGCAGGGTAGGGAACGAAGCGAGGGTATTGGATGGCAGAAGGGAGGAGGGACGATCAGTAGGTTACAGAAAACAGCGGGGCAGGGGATAGTACGGGGGTAGAGGGTAGCAAGAGATTGAAGTAGAAAGGGCCGAAGGTATCAGAATTTGTGAAGTAAGTCAGTTGTTGTCAAAAAGTCAATGAGAGTGTCCGGATGAAAGGTGGGTCAATCAGTGAGAAGAGAAGGTAAAGAGAGAGCAGAGGAGCGAAGACAACGACGGAGGTAAATTCTGCGTGCTCGTTGATAAAGTGGGCAGCCCAACAGAATGTGGCTGACTGATAATAGAGCTTGGCAATTCTCACAGAGAGGAGCAGGGCGCCTCTCCATGAGATATCCATGAGTAAGACGAGTATGGCCAATGAGAAGATGGGAGAGAGTAGTTTCCCAACCTCGACACTGGCGATAAGAAGATGGCCAGTAACCTATACTTGGTTAAATAGATTGAAGTTTGTTGCCGAGCATAGTAGACCAACGGTGTTGCCAACGGGTGTGAAGGTGGGAAGATATTGCAGCAAATAAGTTATAAATGGAATACCTCTATATGACACTGGTAGGTCATGTACTGCTGACAGCGCAGCAGTGTCTGTCTGTTCATTGCCCTGTACGTCAACATGACCAGGGACCCAACAAAAAACAATATCTTTATGCTTGGTAAAGATGCGGCGTAGCCAAAGTTGGATACGGAGGACTAAGGGGTGAGGTGTATCAAATTTCTGTATAGCCTGTAAAGCACTAAGGGAGTCTGATACAACCACAAATGATGACACAGACATAGATGCAATACGGATAAGTGCTGCAAGGATGGCATACAATTCAGCAGTAAAAGTATTAGCCGAAGATAGTAAATGCCCTCGTACGACGCTGTCCGGAAACAATACTGCGAATCCTACGCTGTCAGAAGACTTGGAGCCATCTGTGTACACAGCAATGGCATGAGAATGAGAGTGAAAGTGGTCAAGAAAAAGAGAGCGGGAAGTGACCGTAGACAGTTGGGCTTTCGAGCAAGGGAGAGAAAAAGAACAGACTCGAACAGCTGGAACTTCCCAGGGGGGTAGGGAAAAGTGAGATGCTACATGAACATAGAAAGGTGGTAATTGAAGAGAAGACAAGAGCGAATGAAGGTGAAGAGAGAAGGGATGGAGTAAACAGGGGGGGCGATCAAATAAAGAATTTCTACTAATATCAGTGACCATTCTATAAATGGAAGGATCGCCGAGATCATGAGAGCGTACATAGTAGTGAAGGCAATGGGCATCACGGCGATCGGATAAGGATGGAACGTTCGCTTCTGCATAGAGGCTCTCGACAGGGGAAGAGTGAAAAGCACCAAGGCATAAACGTAATCCTTGGTGATGAATGGGGTTAAAGCTAGCGAGAGTAGCAGGAGATGCCAATGAAGAGATATAGTCACCAAAATCAAGTTTCAATAAAATAAGGGTGGAATGTAGGCGAAGGAGGGTTGGACGATCAGCTCCCCATGAAAGATGAGCAAGGGTTTTAAGAAGGTTCAGCCGGCTATGACAAGTTGCCTTCAGAGAGGTAATGTGAGGTTTCCAGGATAACCTAAGATCAAAGAGGAGGCCCAGAAACTTGACTGCATCACGTTCAGGGATACGGGAGCCATAGAGGTACAAAGAATGATCGGAGATGACAGAGCGTCTAGTGAAAGTAATTTGGTGGGTTTTAGTGCTGGAAAATTTAAACCCACATGTGGTGGCCCAATTGGAAACACGGTCGACTGCATGCTGGAGAGAAACTGTAATGAGGTGACAGTCAGCACCTGCACAGGCAATAGCGAAGTCATCAACATAGAGTGATGACCAAATATTTGAAGGAAGACTAGAGGCCAAATCATTAATAGCAAGGAGAAAAAGTGTTGTGCTCAGAACACATCCCTGGGGGACACCTTCAGCTTGGATAAAGTCAGGGGAGAGCACATTATTAACCCGAACTCGGAAATGCCTGTCAGTTAAAAAGTTCTTAAGGAAGGATGGTAGATTGCCAAGAAGGCCTAAGGAATGGGCTTGGGCTAAAATATTATACCTCCAAGTTGTGTCATATGCCTTCTCAAGGTCAAAAAATATGGCAATAACTGAGTGGTTATTCGCAAAGGCATTACGAACATACGTATCCAAGCGTAGTAAGGGGTCTATGGTAGAACGTCCCATACGAAAGCCATATTGACGAGTGGAGAGACTGTTGTGTGTCTCTAAATACCACACTAAATGTCTATTTACTATGCGTTCCATCACTTTACAAACTGCACTGGTAAGAGCAATAGGACGATAGTGGGAGGCTTCATGTCCCGTAGTGCCTGGTTTATGGAAAGGGAGAACAATGGCGGATTTCCACAGCTGTGGAAGAACTCCTTGTGACCAAATAAGATTGAAAAGGCATAATAGGACTGCAAGGGCTGACTGATGTAAATGTTGTAGCATACGAATATGAATGTCGTCTGGCCCAGCTGCCGATGATCGGCAAGCTGAGAGTGTTGCCTCCAGTTCTTGAAGTGTAAAAGGCACATTATACTGTTCGTCTCTGGGAGAAGAAAAGTCCACGGGTGCTAACTCTCTGGCAGACTTTGAGGAAAGAAATGAGGAGCATAGATGGAGTCCCTGAGAAATACGGACCAGATGATTGCCAATTTCATTGGCAACATCTAGTAGGTTTGCTATATCAACACCGGCAACCCGCAGAACAGGAGCCGGGTCAGGAGAATATTTACCACTCAGTTTTCGTACTTTTTTCCAGACTGCACTCATAGAGGAAGCAGAGGTGATGGTGGAGACATAATCTCGCCAGCAAGTGCGTTTAGCGTCACGGATGACACAGCAAGTGATCGTATGCTTCTGCTTAAAATCAAAAAGTCTCTCTGTGGTTCTATTGTACCGGTACCTGCCCCATGCAGTGCGTTTCAAACGTACTGCATGAGCACAAGCAGGAGACCACCAAGGCACGCATTTCTGAGAATGCCTGCCCGAAGTTTGGGGTATAGAATGAGAAGCTGCGGTTAAAACAGAGGATGAGAAGAGGTGTAAAAGCTCATCGATGGAGGACGAAGAAGGAACCTCTCTAAAAACAGTTAGGTGTGAGTAAAGGTTCCAATTTGCCTGATCAAATTGCCAGCGTAAGAAACGAAGAGGTGGTGAATATGAAGGGGAAGTAAGAATGATTGGGAAATGATTGATGTCATGTAAGTCCGGGAGAACAGACCAAGTGAAGTCTAATGCGGCGGAGGAAGAGCAGACTGAGAGATCGATGCAAGAGAGAGTGTGAGTCCGATGATCAAAATGGGTGTGAGTATCTGTATTTAAAACATGGAGGGGGTGGGTGGCAAGAAAAGCCTCCAACTGAATGCCACGGGAATCACAGTGAGACCCCCCAGAGGAATTGGTGGGCATTAAAATCACAAAGTAGCAGAATCAGAGGCAGTAATGACAAAACAAAAAAGGCAATATCCGGAATAGATAATGCCCGAGAAGGAGAGAGATATAAAGAACAGAGCGTATACCACCTATGCAAGTGGATACGGGCTGCTGTGTAATGCAGCGAAGTACGAACAAATAGCTGATGGTGCAGAATATCAGTGCGTAGAAGAAGGGCACTTTCATTAAAGGTCCCATCAGGAAAAGGATCTGAAGAATACAATAAATTATAGCCTGAGATGGGAGAGATAACAGCAGAGTGTAATTTTGGTTCCTGTAAGCAAACACCAACAGAGGAAAACTGGGAGAGTAACATCTGAAGCTCACCCCGATTACCCCTGAGGCCACATATATTCCACTGAAAATAGGCCATGATTGGCAATGATAAAGATACCTGAAATCCGCAGGTAAGGGTTCCTACTGACTAGAGGGGTTAGAAAAGTCCACATGCGGAGGCAGTGGAAAACGTTCAAGCAGCGAAGGAACGGTGCGCTGTGAAGAAAGGAGTTGCGCAGATGGAGCAGAGGAAAGAGAAGGAGCGGAGGGTGGATCAGTGTCCATTGATGGTTTGGTCTCTGCAATATATTCAGAGATTGCTTCAAGTGTTTCGGAATTCAAAGACGTCGTATGGGAAACAATATAGGGGCAGGATGAGTAAAGATTGGAACTGTATTGGACTGTACCAAGGTAGGGGGGGGGCGAAAGGGTGGAGGGAACTGGAGAAGCATGGAAGGGGACAGAAGAGGCAGAAACCTGGGAGGTGGCAGAAGAGGAAGAAACTTGGAAGGGAACAGGGGAGGAAGGTACAGTACGAGGAGGAGGGTGAACCTCTACACTTGTAACAGAGCCAGTGAGAGGGCGAGAACCAGGTACAGAGACAGGGAAGGTAAAATTAGCAGGAGGAAGATGGGTAGGAGGTGTTAACTGACCTTTTTTTGACTTTTGAGAAGTAGAGGGACGATTGGGAGGAGGTGTCATACGAGATCTCGTCGCTACTGAGGCTTGTGAGAGAGAACACGAAGAAGCGAGATCAGACTGAGGCGTTGAAGTAGGGACGTCTGAGCAAAGGACAGCAAAAGAATTAGATACAGGAATGACTATGGAAGAGGTAACCACAGAGGTGGGTGCAGAAGATGGGATACCATTAGTGGGGGGGCGTTTTGAAACATGGGAATAAGAAACACGAGGTAGTCTCCCTTGGAGGCGGAGATGAGAAACTGCCATGGCATAAGGGAGACCTTCTGCCTCTTTAAGGTAATGGATTTCCCTCTCGTTTAAGTAGACTTGACAACGGCGAGAGTATGAAGGTTGAGCCTCATGACAATTAAGGCAAGAGGGAGGTCGATTGCAAGACATATTAGAATGGTCATCGGCACCACAGACTGGGTATTCGGCGATAGATCTGCAATATTTCGCTGGATGGCCAAATCGCCAGCAATTTCTACACTGTTGCGGTGTAGTGATCACCTTTTGAACTTGTAACCGATGTCCTGCTACATAAACTGAGGATGGGAATTCAAGGCTCTCGAAAGTTAAACGAGTCACATTGCTAGGGAATCGTCTCCCCCCACGGGCACGAAGAACGTAAGTGTCTACCTTGAGGATTGGGAGATCTTGGAGTTCCAGCTGTTCAAGAATGTCAGTGCCACATGTCTGGAAATTTTGTTGAACTATGGTATGGGGCAGAATGACGGTACCACTACAAGAATTGAGGGAATGATGTTTTCAATAGTGACAGGAACAGTATCAATATGGGAAAGACGAGAAAGCTCATGAGCCTGGATAGTATTCTGTACGGTGATGATGCGTGTACCGCTCTTAACCCTTTGAGGGTTTTCGTCGTACTAGTACGTCTTACGCGTAGGGGTTTTTGACGTACTAGTACTCATAAATTCTAGCGACCTCAAATCTAGTGGGAGAAAGCTGGTAGGCCTTCATATGAAAGAATGGGTCTATGTGGTCAGTGTGCACAGTCTAAAAAAAATCCTGCAGCAAACGGTGCATAATGAGAAAAAAAAAACTTTTTCCATTTTTTTTTAATAAATCAGCGACTTTGCAGTGTATTTTCGTATGGTATTTATTGTTGTATTCTAGTTTTCTTGGTCTCATTTTATAGAATGGAAGACATATTACTGAAATTGAGATGATTTTGACTGGTTTTACAATGAAAGGTGCCTTGAAATTGAGCTCAAAGTAGCAGAAATGTTCGATTTTTACCAAACTTCAAAAGTAAACAAATCGTGCCAAGCGTGCAATACACGTCAACTGGTGAGTCTAATATTCTTTCACAAGTGCACCAATAATATTTATACCATTTTTTACACTAATGCAGTAGTCTGCATAACAGTAAATCTTATATTTTTTGTGAGAATAAAAATTCAAAGTGGAAAGCAAAAGAATATAAGAGGGGCCTTGAGACGTGACTAATGACTAGAGGAAATGTCATTTTAGTGCCAGGAATGTCTTTCTTGTTTATTCTGGACCCTATTCCGAAATTGGCATCTTTTGAAATTTGTGTGAAATTGGCAAAATTGCTAAATTCTGACCACTGTACTGGATAGTTGAATTTATAAATGGGTGGTTTCTTGCACCCATTCGATAGAAAAAATGGAGATCTAGCGAAATATTCATGTTTTTTGTCGACTAGTACAGTGAAATTGGCCGAAAATGGGGCTCAAAGTGGGCAAAATCGCCGATCCGTAAACATCGCCGAGACCGCTAACTTTGCGAGAGCATAATTCCGTAAGTTTTCTATCAAATTTCAAACTTTTGGTGTCGTTATGATCGGGAAAAGATTCTCTATCTTTTCATAAGAGAAAATAATTTTTTTTTTTTTTTAAATTTGGCCGACCCTGAGAACGAGTTTCGGAGAGGGCCTGTCGACCCTCAAAGGGTTAAGAGCATGAAAAGAAATATCTTTACCAACATGGCGTAGGAGTGCCTTGCCAATACTGTGGTCAGAAAGATAGGCAGTAGAGGAAGTCAGTCGTAAAGTGAAGAATTTAGTCCATTTTTTTCAGTCTGAAACTGAGCATGGAAAGGTAGTGAAGGACGTGTCGATCTTTTCTGAGAAGAACGAGAAGTATCATCAGCAGGTAATTGTCATTGGCGTTTAGGCGTGGGACCAGAGTTGGTCCGACTTGGAACTGGTCGGCGATTCGAAAATTGCCGCACCGTAGAGGGAGAGGCCGGAAGCATAGTCAGAGGAGAGCGAAGGTCAGATAAATCAAAGGAGTCAGTCGAGGCCTCAGTACCTGAAGCAGGTGAGGAAACAGCACCAGCAAGAGGTACAGAGGCATGAGGAGTGTCCGAAGAGTTGTCCAAAGACGAGGCGGGTTCAGAACGGGGTGCGGTATCAAGAAGGGGCCCGGGGGTAGCAGGTTCATAGACTAGGGCTGCCATGATTAGGTTACTTCTTTCTTTTTGTTTTTAAGAAAAAAAAAAGAAAGAAAAGAAAATAAAAATAAAAAAAAGAATAAAAAAAGGGGGGACCGGGGAGGGATAGTTCCTAGGAGGAATGAAAGGGCCAGAAATCTCCCTCCGCGCCCAAGAGGACCTCAGCACCGCAAGTAGCGAAGATGCAGCATGGAACCCGTGCCATACCCTACCCATCATGCCAGTATACCGGCAATCCCGGATAGCAACCTCACATCTGCCGAGCTACCTCGGTGGACAAAAGAGAAGGCGGCCGGAAATCTGCCACAAAGCATACCTCCTCCGGCCACCACCCCCGGAATCCGAAAGTTGGCTTCCAGAGATTCACCCGTCGCCCGAGAGACACCCAAGGCACCCTCCGGGACACCGGAGAGGGATCGGGACATCCCCAGGCAATCCAGATTCCATGGCAAACTACGCCACCGCCAAGAACCTCAACAGAATGGGATGGACCCCGGTACCCTTTCCCCTACCTAGGAACTAGCGTGCCTGTGAAAAAAAAAAAAAAACCCAAAGGCCAAAAAGGAAGGGCAAAAGGGAGGGGTGGGGAGGAGGAGGAGGAAAGGAAAAAGGGGAGGATGGGGAGGATGGGGTAGGGGAGGGGAGATTGGGGGGTAATTAGGTTCGGTCTGAGGAAGAAGACTGACAGGTCTAATTCCTCAGACCAAGAGCCTCTTCACCACGCCAAGGAGCCCCCCTTGAAGAGGATCTATTCTCTGAGCCCGGCCATGGACCAGCCTCATCTGGTGCTTGCCTGGTCAACCAGACTGTTGCTGCTGGAGGCCCATTGCTCCACATATCCATCACAGCCTGGTTGATCTGGCACCTGGTGAAGATACTTGTCCAGTTTCCTCTTGAAGGCTTCTACACTGGTACCAGCCGTGTTTCTGATATCTTTTTTTTTTTTTTTTTTACACAGGGTTTGACAAGGTTAAGGATTCCTAGCTTTATTGACAAGCTATTTACAGGTTAAGGATTCCTAACTTTATTGGCAAGCTAAGAGCTGTTACCTACATCAGATCATTTGAAAGCATTTTCATTGTTATGAGACATACAAGTAGGGAACAGGATAAAGTTGGAGCCATTCTGTTAAGATGTTGAATAGTCTGGGACACAGGATGTTGATACAGTGTTTCCTTATTGTCCCCACCTCACCCATGCTCCTCACTGGGTTTATTTTATACTTCCTCCCATATCTCTCACTCCAGCATGTTGTTATGGCAGTGTGCAGATTTGGGACCAGGCCCTCGAGTACCTTCCCAGTATATATTATCATGTACCTCTCCTCCACTCCAATGAGTACATGTTCAAGACTTGCAGGCATTCCCGGTAGTTTAGGCGCTTTACAGGCTCAATGTGAGCCATAAACGATCTCTATTTGTTCCAGCTCAGATATTTCTTCTGCTTTGAATGGGGCCGTCAGCAATGAGCAATATTCTAAGTGAGGGAGCACTAGCAATTTGAAGAGTGTCACCATCAGCACTATTTCCCTAGTTTTCTGGCTGTCATGATCTTTGTCTTGTTGTGGTCTTTAAAAGAAAGGTTTGCTGACATAATTATTCCTAGGTCTTTTACATGTTCCTTACGTTCTATTTGATGACCCTCTTGAATTTTGTGTACAGTGCTCCTTTTGAGCTCTTCATTCTTTCCATATCTAAGCAGCTGGAACTTAACACCATTGAATGCCATGATGTTCTTCACTGCCCACTGGAAAAGCCTGTTTATGTCTTCCTGTACACATTTATACAGTAGGGCCCCGCTTTACAGCATTTTGTTTTACGGCATTCCGCTAATACAGTCATTTCAAATTTTGACCAAAACTCGCTATACGGCTCTCCCCATCTGACTTTCTAATATGGTCACCACACCCCACCCAGTTTGTTTACATTCTCTGTGAGATCTGTAAGCACTAAGTCTCTCCATTATGTCTGGAAACTCCAAAATTTCAAGTGTTTTTAAAAGTTATTATACAGTGGACCCCGGTTAACGATATTTTTTCACTCCAGAAGTATGTTCAGGTGCCAGTACTGACCGAATTTGTTCCCATAAGGAATATTGTGAAGTAGATTAGTCCATTTCAGACCCCCAAACATACACGTACAAACGCACTTACATAAATACACTTACATAATTGGTCGCATTCGGAGGTAATCGTTATGCGGGGGTCCACTGTATATGTACTCTGATAATTATACTTATGTATACCTGTACCTAAATAAACTTACATACTGTGCTGGCGTGCAGGTACACATTAAAATCAGTAAGTGTCTCTTATGTCTCGAGATGTCATATTAATGATAATAATAATCACCGAGTCTCATTTGAATGTTGTATATTATGATAATTGTGGAAATTTATTTGGTCACTAAAGTTCCACAGGACAGATACGGCGTACAAAGGGGGTCCCAGGATAGCCGTAATGGAATGGCTGAGCTGGGTGGCCCTTAAACCCACCCAAACAAAAAACGTTCTCCCCGAGTTGGCGTGGTTGGTAAGCTTATTTAATTTATAGATTTACCCTTCAGGGAAGGAGTAGGTAGTTTTACTGTCAGTATATTAATATTAGGTTTACTAAGGCAACTGTAGATAATAATAATGTAAACCTAAGACCTTAACATAGGTAGTAATAGGCCGATAATGTAGGCAAACACTAGGTTAAGTTAGCTAGGGAGAACTGGCAGCCCTAGTTTGAACTACGAGGCACGGGTCTCAAAGACACAATAGCGTTCTTCTTAAGACAGACACCAACTGGACAAGACATGCAGTGATCAGCAGACGGCACCCCCCACGTGTCTTCACATTCGAGACCTGGGGAAATCTGGAAGATGCACCTCGATGTACCGTAGATGACCTCCGTCAGGCCCATACAGTAAGACAAGACCTCCACTTTATCTCGTAGATTTCTGGCCAGTGTCTGGGGAGAATTGTGAGTGAGTTGATCTGTAGGCCCTTGGCACAGCAGGCAGTGCATGCCCAGTAAGTACCAGCATCTCTCATCAGTCTGGAAGCTAGTGTCCGTGTCTGCATAGTTATACTAGGGGATACACACCCTCTTGGATATAGGAATTTCTGAGGTGCAGGCAGGTCACTAATAATGATTGAATATTGCAGGAATTAAGGCTCCCGGTTGCACGTGGTTTCTGAGGGAAAGTCCAAAGGGGCTAAGGCTAAGCTTAGGGAAGTTGAAGATCAGGATATATGCTGCAACACCAAGTAAGTTAGTCCTTTAAACATGCATGCAGGTGAGTTTCTCGCAACATCAATCATTTGTGAAAATCTGTTCTATAAGCCACTTGTGAGGCTGAGGTACCGACCTCAGAGCTCGGTGCCAACAGAGTTTGCCAGGGTAGGTGACTCACTTGGAGGCAGTCCACACAAATTTTCACAATAATATACACATTTTCATTAATCCATCTATGATATTTTTTCAAAATTATATAATAAACATGATGCATAACATATAAAGATGATAAATACACCCCACAGTAGAACAAATAAACATAAATATGAGATGTGGTAGCCAGACGACTTGCACAAGTGACGCCATATTAGAAATGATTATAATAATAATCACCGAGTCTCATTAAATGTCGTACATTACGTTAATGTACACATTTTCATTAATCCATCCATGATATTGTTTTCAAAATTATATAATAAACACAATACATAGCATAAAAGGATGATAAATACACCCCACAATAGAATAAATAAACATAAATATGAGATGTGGTAGCCAGATAACTTGTACAAGTGACAGCAAGAATAACATTTTATCTAGTCTAATATAAGAGAAAATGTTACTGGGGGTAACTGTAGAAAATTATTCCTTTCATATGTATGTAAGTTTATTCAGGTATACACAAATACAGTTACATAGATTATCATACATAACAGCATATGTGTAGAGAACCTAGGATAACCCAAAAAAGTCAGAGTGACTTATTTCCACTGCCTTCACTCAGAGTGTCATTTCTTCTAAAAATGGTGTTACATGAGAATGGGAGTGTTCTACTTTATTTATTCTACCATATCAACGTAGAGACAACTTGTACACAATGTAACTTGTACACAAACCAGATGTGAACACTTTGTTTGTTTACAAAACTTACGTTCACCTGGTTTGTTTACGTAACTCTGCGCCTGTCCTCTCTCATGCACTCATTCTCTCTCTCTCTCTCATTTATTCGTTTTATCTCATTTACTCACCCCTGACCCTACATTAAGACTACAAATATTTTAAGGTAAGTAATGAGTGAACTGTATATGCATTTTATTGCTCTGGGATGCTTAAATGTAATAGAATATTATGTGTAGGTGGGGTGGCCTGGTAGGGTAGCCCGGCTGTCTACCATACATACCACACTTGATTTCTTACAATAAATAGTACTTGTCTCACCCTAGATTAAGACCATAAATATTTTAGGGTAAGTAATGAGTGCACTATGTGTGTATTGTACATTTTTATTGTTTTTTTGATGCCTAGTTCTATTACTAACTTAATATATGTTAGTGTAAACTTGTTGTTTAGTATTTGTATGCATTTATAAGGGGAAAAAAAGGTGTTCCACTTTACGGCAATTTCCGCTTTACGGCAGTAGCCCGGAACCTAACCTGCCATATAAATGGGGCCCTACTGTATATATATATGCTTTTATTTTGTGTTCTGTGCCCTTGTTGAGAAATGGTTTACCAGCTAAAGTTAAAGATTAAATATAAGGGGTACTTAGCTGATAAGACAGCTCATTGCCTGCACAGCCGCCACTGCAGGCGAGGTTTTGAGAAGCTATCTTATCCACTTCACAACGGGCTGTAATAGAGTATATTATGTTAATAATAACTTACCCCTAGGGGATGTTATGTCAGCATATTTCATTCACTGATGGCTAACAACACTTACTTGTGTAGACTCAAAGGTCCACTTATCACCAGGGTTTATGATAAGTGACTAACTTGTAACTTATACTCAACTGCGCAGTCAATAGTAGTACATTACGAGTTAGAACACATACCTGGGTATATGTATCTGACCCATAGTTATGCCTGGATATCCGATGAGTTGATTGAAGAATAGTGTTCTTTGAAGAATGTCGCACTACACTCTGTTGGATCGCAACACTCGTTGTTACACTGTTCATCAATAATTGTTCACACCATATCACTAAAGAAGCTGATCACACTTCTCTGTAAGTCTTTATCGTGTTTTGTGAGACACTTTGTTCACACTAATGCATGGATCAGTGTTCTTTGTTGGTTATCCTGGCGTCATTGTGACTCCCAGTAGGGTCAAAAGTAATCTGACGTCACAGCGTCCTACGCCACTCCAATGCCCCTCAAACATAAAAGAAAAGCTGACCTAGTTAACTTTTGCTTCCTTGCCACTTCCTCTATGAAGCAAAGCAGAAAGCTTGATTCTTGCTGTCTTAAGCATAGACAACAATGTACACTATCTTTACCATGGTAATAAAGTGGGAGCAGGATTTTCCTTAATTGTCCTGCTAAGGTAAGAGATGGACTGTCTTTTATTAAACTACACTTTGCAACACTGGGCTCTTGTAAGGAGTGGCAGTTGCTTGACCACGTCACATACTCATACTGCATCTGGGATCAATTACTTGCTGCAGCAGTAAACAAGATGTTTGCCCCTTCTGAGAGGGCTGGGCCCCTCAGGGCTGAAAGGGGCTGAAGGGGCTGATACCCCCTCCTGGAGAAAATTTCTCCACAGCCCTGTTCCTATGAGAGGGAAAACCAAGCTTTCTCAGTAAATCAATGGTCGAGGATGACCATGAGTAGGTGAGCAAGCAATGTATGTCCAGTTGAGGTTTACATTTTGCATTATCACTCTATATTTTGTGGCATGATGGTGCTCACACCTAGTGTCATAGGCCTACCAAGTTCAGCCTACACCACGCTTACTCTGCCTCACACATGCACCTGACAGCCTAGAGACAATGAGCTTCCTCTCTTGCTGACATGGCCCTCTGGGTCTGGGGTGCCATAACACACTGCCTATGTACAAGAATCCAATAAAGTAACAAGCCTCCAAAGCCTTATCATTCACCACTACAAGAGATATAATAACTGTGAGTATTATATACAGCAATACTCAAAACTAGAGATTACAAATGATTTGAAGAGAATCATCATTGGCTTGGCATCCCTTGTTTTGAAGGTTCTCATTATCCATCCTATCATTTTCCTATATTGGTAGAGACATTGCTGTGATCTTTGGAAGTGAGATCCTGTAATATTATCATTCCTGGGTCCTTCAAACTAGTTTTTTGCTCTATTGTGTAGTTTTAAATTTTATACCTGATCCAGTGCTTATTTCCTTGAGTTTCCCAAAGTTGAGTAACTGAAATTTGTCTTCACTGAACTTCATATTATTTTCTGAGGCTCATTTTAACCCTTTCAGGGTCCAAGGCCAAAACCGGAAGGGGTGCCCCAGTGCCCAAGAAATTTAAAAAAAAAAAAAATTATTTTTCTTACAGAATTAAAGAGTATATTTTTGTGAAGGTAATAAAACAAAAAAATATTTTCTGATCAGTACTTACCGAGATACAGTGCCGAAAAGTTGACCCAAAATGACCGGGTGGCGGCAACATCGACGATTTCCACATACACGCATTACTTTATTTTATGTTTTTTATAGTTTTTTCTTTTCTTTTCTATTTTTTCTTTTCCTACTAACATTTAGGGCCAGAGAGACCAATACCGTATTTTTTTTTTTATTATTTTTTATTATCACACTGGCCGATTCCCACCAGGGCAGGGTGGCCCGAAAAAGAAAAACTTTCACCATCATTCACTCCATCACTGTCTTGCCAGAAGGGTGCTTTACACTACAGTTTTTAAACTGCAACATTAACACCCCTCCATCAGAGTATATAATGTATATAATGTATATATATAAACTCACTGTATTGAACACAATAACTGCACTAAAGTTATCATATTGTTGTTTACCACTTTTGTTTATTACACTAAACATGCACAAATCTTGTATAATATTAATGTTCTATCATATATTTACATATTTACAATCACTGGACATGTTTTTAGAACTGCTGGAGCTTGTGGAACTCCTTGAAACAAGGCACCATGCACAGAGGTACATTACATTCCTAGCACATAAACCGAGTGTCTTTGCGTCTTTGTTGCCATCGTTTTGTTTGTGCACAGACAATGCATCTCTTCTGAGCAAATTTCTTTCTAGTTACAGGAAGCTGTATTATGAATTGATCACCTTCCCTCCTCAAATGCTTGGGTATATCCTGAGGAGTTCGAGGACGGTTTTGTTTAGCAGATGTTGTTACCTGGTATTTCGTTATGAGTTGTCTGACAACAGACAAACAAAATTCACCATATGGTGGTCTGTTGTCAGTCTTCACTTGGTACATATTATATGCATTGAGCATTGAAATGTCCATGAGATGTAAGAAAAGTTTCATGTACCACTTGTAACTCTTATGAACACAATCAACAAAGCCAATCTGCATGTAACATTTGTTAACCAAGCGCATGTTTTGCATATAATCAATCGCTGTCACTGGTTTTTGAATATGTTCATTAGTCATTCTACCAACTTTGCCACTGTCTTGCATTTCGTTATGGTGAATGGTTGTCAACAATGTGACATCTCATTTGTCATGCCACCGTAATGCCATGATGTCATTGGCAGTAAACACCTGCACCTCACCACTACGAGTGCCTGCATTGAACCTGGGCATATGTTTATGATTGGAACGCACTGTGCCACACATATCTGTCATGTTCACTCACAGGAAATCACTGAGTAAAGGGCTTGTGTACCAGTTATCAGTATACAATGTATGTCTCTTACCAAGATAAGGTGCCATCATGTTTCTCACTATGTCACCTGAGATACCAAATAACATCCTGGTACCTTTCAATGTTTTACTTCCCGTCTATACAATAATACCCAATACCAGGCCATTCTCACAGTCACAGAGTACAAACAGTTTTATACCAAAGCGTTTCCTCTTGCTTGATATATACTGCTTCAATGACAGTTTACCTTTGAACAAAATCAAAGACTCGTCAATTACAAGATTCTTGAATGGATAAAACTACATGTTGAACTTTTGTTTCAGATATATAAAAGCATTTCTAATCTTGTATAACCTGTCACTTCTGTTGTGCCAGGTTTTGTCAGAGAAGTGCAACATATGTAACAGTAAGATAAACCTGTTCACTGGGATGATTTCACTGAAGGCCGGGGTACAAATTATCCGATCTGTGGGCCAGTATTTATATTATGCTTATAGACATGAGGCATAAGCATTATTATTGCAAAAAGCAAATACATTTCAGCAACAGTTGTCTCTTTCCACTGGTGTAGTCTTGACTGTGGTGATATGATCATATTTGCCATTGTGTACTCAAAATACTTGTAACTTTCCCTGACAATAGTTTTCATCAAGGGCTGGTCAAAGAATAGTTCAAAGAATTCCAGTTCATTCGCAGTGTTTCCAAGGGGACAAGTTGGTAGAATTCCACTTTGAGAGTCATCAAACTGGTGGGGAGTGGGAACAAAATTGCGATTTTGCTGCCAATCCCAGATACGGTTTGCTGGTGGATACTGGACATCATAAGCTGGTTGTGGTGGTAGTTGTGGTTGTGGTGGGGCAGTGGCTGATGCTCATATTTGTCCTTGAGCAGAGGAGTCAGCGGCACGGGTCCCAGCCTGGGCTGGTGAGTCATGCATGGCCGTGGCACTACCATCACCACCACCACAAACACCACCAATACCACCACCTACTGACGCCTGTGGTCTATCCATGCCAAGTGTAGCCACATCATCCTCACTTTCACTGTTTATTCCTGGTATAGGGCCATGAGATGTGCTCCGTCCCCTGGGCACTGCATAGGGAACACTACCATAGTGCATGCGGCAGTGTATATACTGGCGCTTCACTGGTGAATATGATTCCTCACTATCACTACTAGAATGATCGTCAAGAGTAATAAAATCACAATCCACATCACTATCATCATCACTACTGAAGTCTGAGACCTGGCCATGTGAAAATATTAGTTTTCTCTTGCAACGAGGTAGAACTGAACGTGACTGAGACATGCCTACACCAGAGGTAGAAGGCTGAGGATCGTCAGGATTTTCTGCACTGTTTTCAATATTCTGGTCATTCCTTTCGGTCACTAATTGATCATAGCCATAGAATTCGTCTTCATTTCCACTTCTATCAGATAGGAACAGGAGATTCCCAATTTAACTTGGATTGAGAGCTGCCTTGCAACGAGGCATGGTGAAAAAAGGTAACAGAGGCGGCGTTCCCACAATGCTATGCGGGCACCTAGAATTTTTGTTTATGGTGCACACACACCACGAAGACCTATTCTCTCACATATAGACCTACCAGCCTTTTTGCGCTAAATTTGATGTCGCTAGAATTTTGGCATAGATCTACGGTTTGGACCCTCAACGTATAGTCGGAGATCTACGGCACAACCCTCAAAGGGTTAAGGGAACTTACCTAATCTGTTACAGAAATGTCAGCTTTTCTAAGGAAGGTAGAGAAATCATGTTCATTTGCGTTAGTATATTGTTGTCCTGTTGATGTTTTCCTAACTAGTATTTTCCCATCTCAAGTGAAACACTGAAGTTTTTTGTTTTCCTGTTTAACCCTTTCAGGGTCCGTGCCGTAGATATATGCCAAAATTCTAGCAGCGTCAAATTTAGCACGAGAAGGCTGGTAGGCCTACATCTGAGAGAATGGGTCTGGGTGGTCAGTGTGCGCACAATAGAAAAAATCTGGATGCCTGCATGGCATTGTGGGAACACCGCCAAAGCAGCTTTGTTCATCATGCCTGGCAGCAAGGAAGCTCTCACTCCCCACTCACTCTCCTGGCAAATTCTGACTCTCGTTTTGACAACTTACAGTTCTAAGTCTGATTGAAGTGGATCTGAAGAGGAATTCTATGGTTTTGAACCATATGGTATGATTGTACTATATGGTACAATGGTGCCATGTAATACAATGATATCATATGGTACAATGGTGCCATGTCATACAATAGTACATGATACAATGATACCATATGGTACAATGTATCATATGGTACATTGTACCATATGGTACATTGTACCATATAGTAAAGGGTACAGGGACCCTAATGGAAATAAGCTTGTCTGACTTTTTTGGGTTATCATAGGTTCTCCAAACATATGCTGCTATGTATGATAATCTATGTAACTTTTTTTGTGTATACCTAAATAAACTTACGATGCCACATGCGCTTGAGTAAGTTTATTCAGGTGTACACAAATACAGTTACATAGATTATCATACATAGCAGCATATGTATAAAATCCTAGGATAACCCAAAACAGTCAGGGAGACTTATTTCCATAGGGATCCCTGTATCTGTACCATATGGTGTCCTGTACTGTATGGTACTCTGTACCATATGGTACCCTGTATCATATGGTACCCATACCATATGGTACCCTGCACCATATGGTACCCTGCACCATATAGAACCCTGTACCATATGGTACTCTGTACCATATGGTACCATGCACCATATGGTACCCTGCACCATATGGTACCCTGCACCATATGGTAACCTACACCATATGGTATCCTGAACTGTATGGTACCCTATACCATATAGTACAATGTACCATATGGTACCCTGAAACATATGATCAGTAGGAGGTGTTGGTGCCACAAGGAACCAGCCAAGACTGAGTGGCGACACAATGACTCAGCAGTTTACAAGACAAAGCACTTTGTCATCCACCTCAAGGAACATGTCGAGTGGCTGTACATTTGAAAATATATAAAGGAACATTACTAATATACAACATTTTGGTATATTTTTGTTGTAAACAATTTTTGTAAATGAAATAATGATGAAAATATTAGTGTGTTTATTGTGTTGAATACAACAGTACCACATAGTACCATATGGTACAATGTACCATATGGTATCATTGTATATGGTACAATGTACCATATGGTACCATTGCACCATATGGTACCATTGCACCATATGGTACCATTGTATCATATGGTGCCATTGTATCATATGGTGCCATTGTACCATATTGTACCACATGGTACCATTGTACCATATAGCACAATTGTACCATATTGTACCATATGGTGCCATTGTACCATACAGTACCATTGCACCCTATGGCACCATTGTACCACATGGTACTATATGGTACCGTGATATTCAACACAACTGCACTAATATTTTCATTATTTTGTTTACAATAAACTTGTAAACAAGTTTTGTAAGCAATATAATGATAAACAAATTAGTGCAATTATTGTGTTGAATACAATGAGTGTACACTAATATAGTATAACTGACTCACGAAATCATAATGACACGATTGCAAACAAACCATACCATGGGCGGGATTGAACCCGCGGTCAGAGAGTCTCAAAACTCCAGACCGTCGCATTAGCCACTGGACCAGCTAGACACAATAAGATTCGTCCAACTAGGTATATTTCTACACCATAGGAAGGTTAGCATAGGCACAACTGTGACCACAAATAGTTGGACGAATCTTATTGTGGCTAGCTGCTCCAGTGGCTAACGCGACGGTCTGGAGTTTTGAGACTTCCTGACAGCGGGTTCAATCCCGCCCGTGGTATGGTTTGTTTGCAATCGTGTCATTACGATTTCGTGAGTCATGTTGACGGTAGTGAGGGGACTTGAGCTAGAGTTCGTCACGGCCATGCTAGCTGGAGATTCCTCTGTAAAAACTTGCATTTGTGGTCACAGTGGTGCCTATGCTAACCTTCCTAAGGTGTAGAAATATACCTAGTTGGACGAATCTTATTGTGGCTAGCTGGACCAGTGGCTAACACGAAGGTCTGGAGTTTTGAGACTCTCTGACTGCGGGTTCAGTCCTGCCCGTGGTATGGTTTATACAATATACATTATATTGGTCTCACAGACCACGAATGTTACTAGAAAAAGAAAAAATTAGAAAAGAAAAAAGTATAAAAAACGTAAATAAAAAATGCGATTTTGTGGAAGTCGCTGATGTTGCCGCCACCTGGTCATTCTGGGTCAACTTCCCACCACTGTATCTCGGTAAGTATTGATCAGAATTTTTTTTTTATTTTATTACCTTCACAAAAATGTTATCTTTAATTCTGTAAGAATTTTTTTTTTTTTTTTTTCAAAATTTCTTGGACCTTCAGATTTTGGACTTGGGCCCTGAAGAGATTAAGCTGCAATTAAGAGTTAAAGTCTTCAATCAGTTCATTCCTTGATAATTTTTTTTATTGTTTTGTAAACTGCACTTTCTTGTGTGTGTATTTTTTTTATTATTGTAATATTGACTCATTATGCAATAATTCTTGTGCAAACATTGTGCTGCCATTAATTTTTTTTCTCTTTCAGAAATTTATATGTAGTGTTGTGTTGTGCAGTACTTTTTGATTAGAAATTGTTATTTGCAATATTGCTACAGTTTATTTCAGTGCAATATTTTGTGATTTCAGTTTTACATTTCTGTTTTGTGCACAATGTTTTATTCTTGTGTGTCATTTTATTTTATTTTTAGTGAATTGCTTTCCCAGTTTGTTTTAATTTTGCACAAGATTTATTGATTCCATTTTATCATTTATTATTGAGTTTCTTTATTGAATTGAGAGTAAAGACAACTCACTGTGCCATTAATTCAATTTAAAGTAAATTTGAGTAAATTTGATTTGAGTAAAGTATAATTTCTCTTGATTTTCAGAGTGTAATTTTTTTTATTTTCATGTGAGTTTTCCTGGCTTACAGTGTGACTTGTCAATTTTTCTTTACTTATGCAGAATAGTTAAGTATATTCTTCCCATTTAAGTCTACTGTGTTGTGTATTCCACAGTTATATACTTTTTTTTGTTTCTTTAAACTCCTGTTTCACATTTTAAATGCATGCCTCAAGTCTTCTCGAGTGATGTCTCAGCACATTCTGCTACTCCAAGCAACAATGCATCAGTCGAAAATTCGAGAAATTCTTTATCAAACAATAGACACACTCAGACTTCGAGCCTTCGCACTTTTAGTCATGACCCTTATGATGCTATGCCATTGTTCAATGAGAAGCGTGGTTTACCGCTGTTCATGCTAGAGCAAATGCCTCAGTCGATGGCCTCCCATCTGAGAGTTGTATAATTAGTATCGGAAAGGAGAGTTTAGCTCGTTCACCAGCTGCCTCGAATATCTTCAACTTGATCCGGATGACGGACTTTCAGGGTCTCACCAAATGGGCAGATTATGAGCAATTAATACGTAACTATTTTGACCCAGTGAGAGTGACTGATCCTTTTGTTGTCCTTAAGGAATTAGAGTGTGCAGTGCCAAGGCCATAGGAATCCTTAGATGAGTTTGCTCTTCGTTTAAATAACCTCATGACCTCATTTGTTAAGGCCGGTCAAAGTACCAAGTACCTTGTAGACGATGATAACAAGCTCTTGAAGGGTTTGCCAAATTAGCAGCATTTGGAGTTATTAAACAGCTAATGCCACCAACTTCAATGTATGTATATAATTCCAGTCCTCTAACTGTCGCAATGGGACCACATGGAGCCCTCATCCATGTGCGTGACTTGTGTCCTGCGGGAACCTTCCCCTATCGAAGGCCTACATCAGCCGTTTTGACTATTCCCGTACCTCCTCTTGTTTGTGCTACAACCAAAACTCCCGATCGAAATCACTCATGACCGTTATCCAAAGCTAGTGTCAAGAGTTATCATTCCCATAGCACTCGCAGCATGTACAGTACCCATAGCCAAAGAACCTGCTATAATTGTGGTTACCATGGCCATATCGCAGTAAATTGTCCTGATAGTCGCTCTAAGAGGCATCGTAATGCTGATGAGTACTAGTCCGATCTGCCTTATTGCATAGGGGGAGAGAGCAATCATAGTACTAGAGGAGAGAGAGCAATCATAGTACTAGAGGAGAGAGCAATCATAGTACTAGGGGGAGAGAGCAATCATAGTACTAGAGGAGAGAGCAATCATAGTACTAGAGAGAGCAATCATAGTACTAGAGGAGAGAGCAATCATAGTACTAGAGAGAGCAATCATAGTACTAGGGGGAGAGAGCAATCATAGTACTAGGGGGAGAGAGCAATCATAGTACTAGAGGAGAGAGCAATCACAGTACTAGAGAGAGCAATCATAGTACTAGTGGGAGAGAGCAATCACAGTACTAGGGGAGAGAGCAATCACAGTACTAGGGGGAGAGAGCAATCATAGTACTAGGGGGAGACAGCAATCACAGTACTAGGGTGAGAGAGCAATCATAATACTAGGAGATAGGGAGAGCAATCATAGTACTAAAGGGAGAGAGCAATCATAGAACTAGGGGAGAGAGAGCATAGTACTAGGGGGAGAGAGCAATTGTAGTACTAGGGGGAGAGAGCAACCATAGAACTAGAGGAGAGAGAGCATAGTACTAGGGGGAGAGAAAAATCACAGTACTAGGGAGAGAGAGCAATCATTGTTCTAATGGTGGGGGAGAGCAATCATAGTACTAGGGGAGAGAGCAATCATAGTACTAGGGGGGAGAGCAATCATAGTACTAGGGGAGAGAGCAATCATAGTACTAGGGGGAGAGAGCAATCATAGTACTAGGGGGAGAGAGCAATCATAGTACTAGAGGAGAGAGCAATCATAGTACTAGAGGAGAGAGCAATCATAGTACTAGGGGAGAGAGCAATCACAGTACTAGGGGAGAGAGCAATCACAGTACTAGGAGGAGAGGGCAATCATAGTACCAGGGGGAGAGAGCAATCACAGTACTAGGGTGAGAGAGCAATCACAATACTAGGAGATAGGGAGAGCAATCATAGTACTAAGGGGAGAGAGCAATCATAAAACTAGGGGAGAGAGAGCATAGCACTAGGGGGAGAGAACAATCACAGTACTAGGGAGAGAGAGCAATCATGGTTCTAGCGGTGGGGGAGAGCAATCATAGTACTAGGGGGAGAGAGCAATTGTAGTACTAGGGGGAGAGAGCAATCACAGTACTAGGGGGGTAGAGCAATCATAGTACTAAGGGGAGAGAGCAATCATAGTACTAGGGGGGAGAGTAACGATAGTACTAGGGGGAGAGAGCAATCACAGTACTAGGGAGGAGAGCAATCATAGTACTAGGGGGAGAGAGCAATCACAGTACTAGGGGGAGAGAGCAATCATAGTACTAAGGGGAGAGAGCAATCATAGTACATATACTAGGGGGAGAGAGCAATCATAGTACTAGGGGAGAGAACAATCATAATACTAGGGGGACACAGCAATCACAGTACTAGGGGAGAGAGCAATCATAGTACTAGGGGAGAGAGCAATCATAATACTAGGGGGACACAGCAATCATAGTACAAAGGGAGAGAGCAATCATAGTACTAGGGGGAGACAGCAATCATAGTACTAGGGAGGAGAGCAACCATAGTACTAAGGGAAGAGAGCAATCATAGTACTAGGGGGAAACAGCAATCATAGTACTAGTGGAGAGAGCAATCATAGTACTAGGGGGACACAGCAATCATAGTACTAGGGGGGAGAGCAATCATAGTACTAGGGGGAGAGAGCAATCATAGTACTAGGGGGAGAGCAATAATAGTACTAGGGGGAGACAGCAATCATAGTACTAGGGGGGAGAGCAATCACAGTACTAGGGGGAGAGCAATCATAGTACTAGGGGGAGAGAGCAATTGTAGTACTAGGGGGAGAGAGCAATCACAGTACTAGGGGGGTAGAGCAATCCTAGTACTAAGGGGAGAGAGCAATCATAATACTAGGGGGACACAGTAATCATAGTACTAGGGGAGAGAGCAATCATAGTACTAGGGGGAGACAGCAATCATAGTACTAGGGGGGAGAGCAATCATAGTACTAAGGGGAGAGAGCAATCATAGTACTAGGGGGAGACAGCAATCATAGTACTAGGGGGAGAGCAATCAAAGTACTAGGGGGAGACAGCAATCATAGTACTAGGGGGGAGAGCAATCACAGTACTAGGGGGAGAGCAATCATAGTACTAGGGGGAGAGAGCAATTGTAGTACTAGGGGGAGAGAGCAATCACAGTACTAGGGGGGTAGAGCAATCCTAGTACTAAGGGGAGAGAGCAATCATAATACTAGGGGGACACAGTAATCATAGTACTAGGGGAGAGAGCAATCATAGTACTAGGGGGAGACAGCAATCATAGTACTAGGGGGGAGAGCAATCATAGTACTAAGGGGAGAGAGCAATCATAGTACTAGGGGGAGACAGCAATCATAGTACTAGGGGGAGAGCAATCAAAGTACTAGGGGGAGACAGCAATCATAGTACTAGGGGGGAGAGCAATCACAGTACTAGGGGGAGAGCAATCATAGTACTAGGGGGAGATAGCAATCATAGTACTAGGTAGGGAGCAATCATAGTACTAAGGGGAGAGAGCAATCACAGTACTAGTGGGAGAGCAATCATAGTACTAGGGGGAGACAGCATTCATAGTACTAAGGGGAGAGCATAGTACTAGGGGGGAGAGCAATCATAGTACTAGGGGAGAGAGCAATCATAGAACTAGGGGAGAGACAGCAATCATAGTACTAGGGGGAGAGAGCAATCATAATACTAGAGGGATAGAGCAATCATAGTACTAGGGGAAGAGAGCAATAATAGTACTAGGGGGGAGAGCAATAATAGTACTAAGAGGAGAGAACAATCACAGTACAGTGGACCCTTGCCTAACGAGTGTATCGAATGTATGCATGCAACCGGCCACCCTGGTTTGTAAACAATGACGGCAGGGCAGCTGAGGCACTCAGGCTGGACGGACAGGTTCGGGACGAGTCATGTTGGTCAGAAACAGCTGATGGTGTTACAGCAGCAGCAGCTGACTGTGGTGCAGCAGCAGCAGCTGACCGTGGAGCAGCAGCAGCTGACCATGGTTCAGCAACAGCTGACTGTGGTGCAGCAGCAGCTGACCGTGGTTCAGCAACAGCTGACCGTGGAGCAGCAGCAGCTGACTGTGGTTCAGCAACAGCTGACTGTGGTGCAGTAGCAGCTGACCGTGGTTCAGCAACAGCTGACCGTGGTGCAGCAACAGCTGACTGTGGTGCAGCAACAGCTGATGGTGGTGCAGCACAGCTGACAGTGGTGCAGCAGCAGCCGACAGTGGTGCAGCAGCAGCTGACCGTGGTACGGTAATACGTATTTCTCACCCTTTTTACCACAGGGTTGGAACTAGAAGCTTTCTTTGGGCCCATGGTGGATTATTTAGCAGTTACAAGCACTATAAACAATGGAATAATACAAAATGTATCGAATGTATGCATGCAACTGGGCACCCTGGCTTGTGAACAATGACAGCAGGGCAGCTGAGGCACTCAGACTCGACGGACAGGTTTGAGAGGAATCATGTTGGGCGAGTTTTTTATAGTTAGGTGAGGCAAAATTTTGCGTTCAAATGCTTCGTATGGTGGAATTAACGTTATGCAATGCGTTTGTTACGTGGGGGTCCACTGTACTAGGGGGAGAGAGCAATCATATTACTAGGGAGAGAGAGAAATCATAGTACTATGGGGAGAGTAATCATAGTACTAGGGGGAGAGCAATCACAGTACTAGGGGGAGAGAGCAATCATAGTACTAGGGGGAGAGAGCAATCATAGTACTAGAGGAAGAGAGCAATCACAGTACAGTGGACCCTCAACCAGCGATGGCATCGATTAACGATAAATCTGACTAGCGATACATTTTAACGCAAAAATTTTGCCTCAACTAGCGCTTAAAAACCCGACCAGCGCTATTCGTTCCGTACCATACGTGTCCACTTTGGCCTGAGCGTGCCTCACTTGTCCCTTGGTGCCAGTGTTTACAAGCCAGCCAGCCACCGCGGTCACTTCCAAACATACAACAACTGGAACATTTCATATTATCACAGCCTTTGTAGTGATTGCACCTGCAAAATAAGTCACCATGGGCCCCAAGAAAGCTTCTAGTGCCAACACTACAGCAAAAAGGGAGAGAATTACTATGGAGATGAAGAAAGAGGTCATTGCTAAGTATGAAAGTGGAGTGCGTGTCTCTGAGCTGGTCAAGTTGTATAATAAACCCCAATCAACCATCGCTACTATTGTGGGTAAGAAAACGGCAATCAAGGAAGCTGTTCTTGCCAAAGATGCAGCTGCTGCTGCACCACAGACAGCTGTTGTTGTTGCTGCACCACCATCAGCTGTATTACTCGAAGATGTGGAGAGAGTGTTGGTGTGGCTAAACGTGAAACAATTACCGAGAAACGATTAACCCCAGAGGGTCAGGTTGTATAATAAACCCCAATCAACCATCGCTACTATTGTGGGTAAGAAAACGGCAATCAAGGAAGCTGTTCTTGCCAAAGGTGCAGCTGCTGCTGCACCACAGTCAGCTGTTGTTGTTGCTGCACCACCATCAGCTGTATTACTCGAAGATGTGGAGAGAGTGTTGTTGGTGTGGCTTAACGTGAAACAATTACCGAGAAACGATTAACCCCAGAGGGTCAGGTTGTATAATAAACCCCAATCAACCATCGCTACTATTGTGGGTAAGAAAACAGCAATCAAGGAAGCTGTTCTTGCCAAAGGTGCAGCTGCTGCTGCACCACAGTCAGCTGTTGTTGTTGCTGCACCACCATCAGCTGTATTACTCGAAGATGTGGAGTGTTGTTGGTGTGGCTTAACGTGAAACAATTACCGAGAAACGATTAACCCCGGAGGGTTAGCCACCCAGGATAACCCAAGAAAGTCAGTGCATCATCGAGGACTGTCTAACTTATTTCCATTGGGGGTCCTTAATCTTGTCCCCCAGGATGCCACCCACAATAGTTGACTAACACCCAGGTGAACAGGAAAAAATGCCTGGAACTAGTGCTCATATTGGTGAGGTTAGTGGGGAGGATGTCGAAGAGTTGGTGGAGGAGGACATTGATGAACTAACCACTGATGAGCTGCTAGAGCATCTTCAACAGTAAGAGGCCACACCTGAGGAAACTGCTTCGGAGGAGGGGAGAGAGAAATTGAAGAAGTTGCCTACTTCAAAGATTAAAGTAATGTGTGCAATGTGGCTTAAAGTGCAAACCTTTTTTGATGAAAATCACCCTCACACAGCTATTGCAAGCTGTGCTGGTGACTATTACACTGACAATGTTGTGAAACACTTTAGGATAAAGGAACGAGAGGTACAGGCCTCTATGAACAGATATGTTGTGCGACAGAAGTCCAGTGACTCTGAAGCTGGTCCTAGTGGCATTAAAAGAACAAGGGAAGTAACCCCAGAAAAAGACTTGCTACCTTAAGTGCTAATGGAAGGGGATTCCCCTTCTAAACACTAACAAGATCAATGGTCTCCCCTCCTCCCATCCCATCAATCATCACCAGATCTTCAATAAAGGTAAGTGTCATGTAACTGTGCATGTCTTCTTCAGTTTGTGTGTATTAAAATTAATATTCCATGTGGTAAAACTTTTTTTTTTCAATACTTTGGGGTGTCTTGCATGGATTAATTTGATTTCCATTTTTTCTTATGGGGAAAATTAACTTGACTAACGATTATTTCGATTAACGATGAGCTCTCAGGAACAGATTAATATCGCTGGTTGAGAGTCCACTGTACAGTGGTCCCTCAATAATCGTTCGGCCTGAAAGTCGTCCATTTCGGAAATAGTCCCATTATTTCATCTAAACATTGGCTCACAAATGGTCTGTTAACTTGCTAATCGTCCTTCGTCCAGGACGCGTACTCATGCTCTGAGCCACATCGGCCTCCCTTCTCAGCCAGTGTGCCATTGTTTACCAGTGAGCAACGGTCCCATCACTTGCTCCTACGAAATATTTCATAATATTCCATTGATTTTAGTGCTTGCAAGTGCTAAATAAGCTACAATGGCTCCAAAGAAAGCTCCTAGTGCCAAGCCTTTGGTAAAGAAGGTGAGAAATACGACTGAATTTAAGAAAAACATCATTGAACAATATGAAAGTGGCGTACGTGTGGGTGAACTTTCCAGGATGTATAACAAATCCCGTACAACCATATCTTCCATCAAAGCCAAGAAAAAGAAAATCAAGGATGCTGTTGTTGCAAAGGGGGTAAATATGCTGACAAAAATGAGATCACCAGTACTCGAAGATGTTGAGAAGTTATTATTGGTGTGGATAAACGAGAAACAATTAGCAGGAGATAGTCTTATGATGTCGCTTATTTGTGAAAAGGCTAGGCAGTTGCATGATGATTTGGTAAAGAAATTGCCTGTAACTAGTGATGATGTGAGTGAATTTAAGGCCAGCAAAGGCTGGTTTGAGAGATTTAAGAAGTGTACTGGCATACACAGTGTGGTAAGGCATGGTGAGGCTGCCAGTTCGGACAACAAAGCGGATGAAAAATATGTGCAGGAATTCAAGGAGTACATAAACAGTGAA